>NC_056735.1:900465283-900640283 GCF_019279795.1 Protopterus annectens
TATATGATAGAATTCCACCTTTTGGGACTATAATTTTTGGACAGATTCATCGTGCTTTGGACTTTATACAGTCGAGTAATATATTTCTGATTTCTAATAGACAGTGTATCTCTTACTTTTTGATTTACATCATTGGTTTGGTTCTTTTCTAGTTTAACTAAGGGACACTGTTTTGTTTTCTAACCATCTAATAATTATAAACATGTCAAACATGTTAGCAATAATGTTTGGTCTTAACTATGTTTATTTCCTAAAATGAATGTGCCACTTAACTCTGGTTATGTCCATTGGATAGGTTAATACTTTTGCATTTGTACCCTATTGCTTATAGCATATGATTGCTTTGTGATTTTGAACAAGTAAGATTTTGTTTGTCATTGTGATTTTTATATCTACTCTGGCTGTCTTTCATACATTCAGAGATTTTCCTACAAGTGCAGACATATTCCATTGATTATTTAGTAACAGGCCAACAACTGACCATTAAGGTGCTGCATATTGAATTATGCTTATAATGATTTATATTTTCCATCTCAACTTATCCAATTGACAATATATAATGTGTTTACTCTAGTCCTAACCCACTAGACTTGCTGTTTTAAAATACCCATTGGGTTTATATATATCTCTTTATCATTATTGATTTATGTGTGATTATACACTGTATGTAATCTATTTATAGATATATACATATTTAATATCAACAACCTAGCGTATCACTATCTGTATATATAAACTTGTTTCTACCTACCATTTTATACATTCTATATTCTCATTTTGGTTTAACAAATTAATGGAGTTATCTCCTATTTGGTCTATTGATATGTCCTTTACGATGGCAGAGATAAATGGTCAGTTATCTTAGAATTTCTGACCAAACAATCTTGTTTTGCTCATTTATTTATTCATCATTTATGTTAGCAGAGATGAAGTGTCGGCTATCAGAGGGCTTATACCGAATATATTGACCACTGATTGTAAGGGACATTTAGACAAACCTTTTTGTTTGCTATCCAGCGGCAAGTTTAATATATGGATATTCATACTTTTATATACAGTGTGTGGTTGTTTGAGTTGTTGAACAGGTCATAAATAACTCTGACAGTTATTATATATTTGGTATTCTCAGTGCTTACTCACACATTTCAATAAGAATAGTTGATTTAGTTCACAGCAATATTCTTTTGGGTCAGGAGCTGGATTCAGACATATTATTTGGTATGGATTTGAGTGGAATTTTGCAAGTTCTTTCAGCTGACAAGGACAACCTTGATGCTTTTGGTTTTAATACCAATAATGTACATAATTCAAATAATAGTGCAGCTGATGCTAGACAGAGATGTGGGTCGGTCTTTCAAAAATTAAACAGAAACATGAAGTCCCTAAGATCAAACATCTGGCACTTGAAATTATTCAAGGCCTACAAACTTAAAGATATCACACCAAGAGGTCTTAGGATCTGTCTTCAACCACTTGTGTCAAATGTTGATACTCAGTTGTCACAGGATTGGGCTTCAGCTCAACATCAGGCCTCAATGCTTTTTGTTGACACCTTATCTAGTTATTATGAGAGAACTATTGAATCTCAAATAGCAGAAATTCAAACATTTTGTTTGGAGGCTCAAGTATTTGCAACTGAAGTTTTTTTCCAGGAATATATTTCTGATTTAGCTAAAGACTTAGCCAGTTTAGAACAACAATTGATAAAGAGGAAATACATAAATTTAATAGGGATTTAGCTGATTATGACAAAGGTAAACCCTTTGTCACATCCAAGAATGTTAGGTTTACTGACAGAACTAACAAAAATAATAAAGGCAGGAAAAGGCCAAGATCTATACTGAGAAGGACAGAATCCACATTTAGTGGCACATCAGAGGATGAGACCTCATCTGTTACAGATTATGATCTCCCTTCATGCCAGGCATCCCCAGCTGCTAAGAGAAAGCAGCCGGCCCCTTTAGACACAAGACACGAAGGGGAGGGAGGAAGCACAGAAATAGACATAGGAACATCCACTCTGCAGGCTTTACTACAACAAATTGTGAAACAATAAATAATGTTCTTAATATTTCATCATTTGAACTATTACCTGTACACTACCAAGTATTGAATAAAGGCCTCAATTTTGTTCCCACTGCACCTGTTTCTGAATATAATTTGTTACAAGATGTTAATGGTTTTTGTAGATTGTTAAAACTTAAGCTATTTTTTTCAGGTCATGACAATACTCAAAGATCTACTGGTTTCAAATTTGGTAAATCTGCCTTTACACCACCCATAGACAAACATGTTTCAATCTTCAAAGAATGTGTCATGAAAGATTTACATTTTTCAACATTACATCAACCCATTAGAAATAATCTTACTCAAGCCGAGAGATTTGCTCTTTCCGAGCTTCAACATAACCATGATATTGTCATCACTCCAGCTGATAAGGGGGGAGGAATTGTGGTTATGGATCATTCTAAGTACAAGGCGGAGGCCTTAAGACAACTGTCTGATGCTCATTATTACATACAAATGGTTGTAGATCCCACACCCAACTTCAAGGTACAAATTGATTCCTTTTTGGATCTGGCAATTGAGGAGGGTATTATTACTAAACAGGTTGGTAAACAACTTAAAGTGGATGAACCTATGCCACAATACCTATACCTTCTCCCAAAAATACACAAAGATTCCAACGATCCCCCAGGTAGACCTATTGTTTCTGGCAGAGGATCCCTAACTGAACCATTATCTGCTTTTCTAACTTATTATCTGAAGCCACTACTACCCATGGTCAGATCAAGGATTCAAGATACTACAGAATTTCTAAACATTATCCAGGATTCTCAGTTAGAAGCACACTGGTGGTTATGCACATTGGATGTTTCATCCTTATATACAAGTATTCCCCATGATGCTGGTATTTTGGCCATTTCATATTGGTTGGAGAAATCGGAATTATATTCCACTGGCTTTAATAATTTTTTGGTGAAACTTACGGAATATGTTCTGCGCAAAAACATTTTCTATTTTGATGGAAAACCATATTGGCAAATCAAAGGTACTGCAATGGGGGCATCTTTTGCCCCCATATATGCAGATTTATTTATGGGATTCTTCAAACAATCCTATATATATGATGTCCATCAGAATCTTTATATGAACCATTTAGATATCTGGAGAAGATATCTAGATGATTGCTGGATGGTGTGGCATGCTAATAAAGACCAGGTGGCTGATTTTGTAGGTTATCTGAATAACAATCCCTTTGACATACAATTTACTGTCAATATAGAGCATCAAGAGATTGTTTTTTTGGATGTTGTGGTCTCAAGACTTTCAGATGATACATTGGCCACCTCTGTTCATAGAAAATTCCCTCAATATAACACATTGCTTCATGCAACCAGTTCTCACCCACGCCACATCATCAGTAATATTCCTCAATCTCAGTTTTTGCATATGAAATGCATATGTTCTTCACAAGAACAACATCAAGTTTGTAGACTAGATTTGGCTAATAGGCTTATCAACAGTGGGTATACAAAGCATCACATCTCCAATACTATTGACCAGACCAACCATGTGACACATTCAAATCTATTACAATACAAACATTTGAAACAAGATGACAATTCTAATTCTGTCCAACCAATCAGGCTTGTAACTACTTATGGAAATAACACATCCAGATTCAGAGAAATCATCAAAAGACACTGGGACATATTAAAATCTCATGAATTTCTTAATGAGATCTTACCAGAGCAATGTTCTTTCTCATATTGCAGGGGACGCACTATACACTCTTGCCTTACTCATTATAAGAGGTACACACCTGAGATGACTGTCCAAACCACGTTATTTGGTGATCCATTGGTTGGCTGTTTTCCTTGTGGTCATTGTAGTGCCTGTCAACATATCTTAAAAACCAAGGAATTCTCTAGTAAAAACACATCAAAAGTTTATAACATCACCATCTTTGGTAATTGCAGCTCAGATTGGGTCATTTATTTGGCCACCTGTACTTGTTCTGCTTTTTATGTTGGTCAGACATCTAGGCCAGTTAAACTCAGAATTAGTGAACATTTTAGTGCGATGAGAAATAAAAGATTGTCTAATGCCCTATACAAACATATTACCAATCACACCACTGCTGTTTTCAAATTTGTGATTATTGACAAGATTCAAATGCATAGGAATTTTAAAGTAGGTTGGCACACAAAGCTCAATAATATGGAAAACATGTGGATAACCAGATTAGGAGCACTGTTCAAACCTGGGCTTAATGAAATAGAATAACATGTTTACAATTATTTAGTTTGTGTGAACTTACTATGCTATCAATAATCCATACGCATTTTGATTGGCATTATGATTCCTCAACAATAATGTATAGAGGTGAGTTATCCCATTAATAATATTAATAAGATATACTCTTTATCCTCATGTATAATTATGTGGATTATGCCAATCAATCTTTCTTTATAATATTGTATTTTGATTCATTTATACTCATATTTATAATTATTATTTTGTTGTTCTTTTTAGTTTTACCATTTACATGTAGTAACTACCAGAAGATTTTCCATAAGTATTCAATTTTAATGGAATTGTCATTATATACTTATTTTTGTAATGTTTCTTTAAATCTTTACTATTAAAGACTAGGATGTTGGGTGCTACATAATTTTCTGTTATTATTTCTGAGCATTGAAGAAGGCTTTGTATAGCTGTTGTTTGTTGTGAGCCATTTATATGGCTTTAACTTTTTGAAATAATTAAATAATTGTCCTGCTTTACCATTGTGCTGGTCCACATTTTGTTTTACCTTTCATGTTACATTGTTCACAAACTTTTGTAATGTAATAACTGGTATACATGTGTCTGCCACTAGCAAAGGACAAAAATGCATACAATAAGATATGGCTATATTATAAAATGCAATCCATCACTAAAGTTGAACTGCAGCATTTAAAAAAGCAACTAATTGCATCAAGTTACTTGTAATACTAGAAACATGTTTTGCAAGCAATTAGCATCCTAAACTCTCTGGGTAAATAATCTCCCCTACCATGAAGCATATTCCTTGATATAGTACAGATTCAGCCCTGTGAGCACTGTGAATATGCAAATGATATATAAACTCATTAGCATTCATGAATTCCAAAATCTGCACTTAGTGCATGGAATGTAAACATTGTATAAGCACCTACATGGTTGCATGCTCATGCCCTACTTCGGAAATGATGAACATTAAGAAGTGTCACCTGCTAAGTGCTTGTAACAGTGAATGATTACTCTTACTGCAGTATCAAACAGGGTGTGTCAGGCAGAAGGTATCGACAAGACCTTTTGTGAATATTGACTGACTTAGGAGAGGTGCATTCCTAACATTGATATGAATTGTTTAGGACAACAGTTTCTTTCTCTTAATATAATTGTGTCTGCAATTTTAAGGAAGTGGATTACTCATTGAAACATATATCAACTGCAAGTCAAAGCACATAGCAGTTTTGTTAGAGAAGCATAGATCTTTGAACGATGTTCACAAAACAAAGAGAGGCAAAGAGGTACAGTGTTCCAATGTTGAATTTTATATTGTGAAGGAAAGACTATCTGCCCTGTTGTTACTATTACAGCCATCTACGCATCTAACACAAATTACACAGGTCAGAGATCATGAATTGTTTCTGTTGCACTTGCCTTCTGTAGCACAAACAAGCCTGGCAGTAATATGCATATGTCAACACTCTGGATAGTACACAGTGAAGAAAATTAACCAGTCAGGTAATTTTCTCTGGGACGTGAGGTGTAAGTGACATGATCTTAGAGAAAGAAAACAGCTGCTGCCAGGTTTGAAACTACTGAAGTGATAACTTTAAAGAGGGGGATCTGAATACATATGTACACATATTCTGCTATCATTATGTTGCTGTTTGAAAATCAACTATTCCCAGTATTGCTACAAACATGTGAGCTGTTGCATGTCCCCTTTAACATTATTTGCCAGTACCTACAATGCTAATAATGTGTGCCAGAAATTAAACTTCAGATGTGTCAAGGAGATGTGAGAAGGATGATTGTGTCACTGTATTGCACTTCTTCCTCTGTTCATTGCTAGGTATACCCTATGCTTAAATATAAGTTTTCCTTTCAGCTATTTTGTCTATGTCATTTTTTTTTAATTGTTTTTTTTTTACCAATGCCTTTTGAATTTATTCTCTGCTCAGCAGCTCATAAACTAGGTTCACTTCTTAAGGAAAAAGTGAAAATTTAATTTGAGTTGCCTTTTGTAGCTCAACATGCCTGGCACTGGTACATGAACATCGGCACTATGGATAATATTAGTGAATAAATTCAACCTCTCAGATAATTATATGTGTGGCACAAGGTATAAGTGAAGTGAAATGAAAGAAATAAGACAGGCGATACAGGATTCAAATCCAGTTATTTATTAATTTTACAGAGGAGGGCTGAATATTTATACATATTTTTTAGATCACTGTGTTGTACAAATCTTAAATAGTCTCAGCATTGTTAACAGCATGTGAGCTGTTCCTTGTCTCCTTTCACATTATTTGTCATTAACTACAAGTCTGATAATGTGTTCCACACAGTACATTTTTGATGTTGCAGGGATATGTGAGAAGGAGTAATTTGTCACTTGAATGCACTTCTTGCTTTGGTCATTGCAAGAAATTTACATCAATTGAATTCATTTTACTGTCAGTTTTTTTCTCTCCAATATTTCTTTCTTATGCCTTCTGCATTTCAGCTCCACTCAGTGGTGCACAAACGTGATTCACTGCTTAAGGAAAAAAGTGTAAACATTTAGGCTACTTTCTGTAGCAGAAACATGCCTGGCAACAAGGTGCTTTCATCAGCACACTGGACAGTAGTGAGTGGAGAAACACTCTACCTGTCCCAAACATATCACTGTGGCACAAGGCATTAATGCTATGACCTTGAATATGGAACATAGATAACTAAGGGTTCAAATACGGGTCTATATTATAACAGTGAATGCTTAAAATAGCGAATGCTGTATAATCGACCCCCAAAAAAATTAAAACATAAAATTCCAAAAAAATGGAACAGCAATTTTTTCCCAGGGGGAAAAAACAAAAAAAAAACACAAAATAGAGTGTGCCCCCCCGACTTAAATATACCAACTCCAAGATCGCACCACAGTGGAGGAAATGACAAAGTCTTGAAAACGGCCCAGTGATTTTTTTCCCTGTAAAAAAAAAAACGCTGTTCTGTGTCTTCAGGATTTTGCCATTTCAACATTTAGCTGTCAATTAAACAGCATTTGCTATAGTAATAGGAAACCATTAAATAGGGAACCTTCAAATACAGCTACCAAAGGGTAGCAGAATGCTATTTCTCACAACATTATGATTACGAAGGTAAACCTAAATAGAAATGAGGAACACACATAGATAGTAATCTAGCCTTTGATCATCGTGTGTCTACAGTGGTGAGGAAATCATTCTATGTTGTGCAACTGATAAACAAAGGTATGGCATCTTAGTCCAAGGAAATCATTCCACTGTATTTGGCATTTATCAGACCTATCATTGAGTACAATGCCCCTTTGATATGTACCTAACCAGGCATATCCAACAACTGGAATGGCCACAGAGGTTCCTCACTAAAAAAATAGAGACCATAAGTAATATGTCCTATGCAGAACACCTCAAAGCCATATCTTTGTATTCTGTCTCCTACAGGCTTTTGAGGGGAGATCTGTGCCTGGCATACAAGGCATTGTCAGACCCCACTCTGATGGACCTCCTGCATATCCACAAAACAAACAGTATCAGAATTACCGGTTCTAAAGACTTAAACCTTGCCCATGAAATAAATAGTACCTGCTGGAGAGATAGGTATGTATCCCAGAGACTACCACATCTATGGAACAGGCAACCCATCCATGTGAAGCAGAGTTCTTCCCTAATCCAGTTCAAGTGCAACTTGGACAATTGGATGAGAAACCAGAAATTCATCCCTTGTTTGGCACCTATGTCTCTGATGCAAGCAGGTAACTTGTAAATGGTTCATCTCCCAGGTCCATGCTTACACTTACCAAGGATGTCAGAACTCATCAGAGATTTGAGATGCTTGGGTAGGATTAAAAAGGCCCTTGTGGTCGTTAGCCTAGTAAACACCTATGAACCTATGAATATATCAGCAATGCTTGCATAATTAAACTTTTCTATTTAGCATATATCATAACTGCTTCACATATAACACCAAGATAATGTGTGTATAACTGGTTAAACATTTCAATGAGGGTATTTAATGTAAATGCATTTGCATAGGTATGATGGACACAATAGTTTTGCTATAATCATCATGACTCATCACATATCCTAACTATCTGTTTAGGAAAGTATGTCTCGTAAAGTATGTAGGTAACATACCCAACCTGTATTACTTAGGTCATGCAACTCCAGCCATCTGAGATATATTTACAAACAGCAATATAACCTTTTATATATGAATTTAAGGTTACACACATACAGACCTCTCTGATGTGCATCTCCATTTCTTCTGAAATAAGTTTATACCTCTAAATGCCATGCCTAAAATGAGGTTGGTAATGAGAATTAAGCTAAATTACAGTTTTTTACATTCTTTATCCCATGGGTTCAGTTCCCAGCTGGTACAACACAATTTTAACAGTATGCAAGTCCCAACAACAAAATATGTCACAATATATCCTATTTATCCTTCAAAATACCAAGGGTTACAAGCCAAGCCTTTAAGCATTTCAGTGTTGACCATTATAACATGAATAAAAACAAGGCAAAATTATCCTTGAAAAGCAAAACTTGTGAAACATAGCCAGGGTAATCAAGTGAAATATGCCAAACACCAGATAAATGCAGAAGAAGTCTCCATACACAAACCCAGTTTTATTTAATGTTTTCATCTCAGGTCAATACCGAATGAAGTTTCAGTACTGACCTGAGATAAAAGCGTTAAATAAAACTGGATTTGTGTATGGAGAGTGCCTCTGCGTTTATCTGGTGTCTGACCATTATAACGTGTCATTATGTTGAGCATCATGCATGGCAAATCTCACTGCCATATTTCACACCTTTATTGCTATTTGATGTAGGCACTGCCAATGTATCTGTCAATTAATCTATATGCTTTTAATTGTGCAAATGCAGTCGGTAAGGGTGTGTATCATACCTCTTAACTGTACTGATTTTCGCAGAATGTCCAGATTTCTGGCTCATATTTTTGGCCTGTTCCTTTTTTCCTGGCAAATCACTGTGATGATCTCAGGATTGAAGTCACTAAATAATGACATACATTTGAGTTTCAAACTTTAAATCCTTCAGAAATGTATATTAAAACAAATCCTGTTACTCTAGCAACTTTCTACGTTTATAAGAGCAATATTTAACGTGTCCCTATTTGTACCCCCATTTTGTCAAACTTTGTCCAGATTTTTTGCATTAACAGGTTGAGAGGTATGGTGTGTGTCATTACACACAGGCTGTTACATGCAAGATCTGAATTAGGCAGCAGTGTATATATATATTGCTAGTTTTATTTCTTCAGATATGACTGGCAAAGGAGAGAATTGTGCTAAATTTAGAGGACAATGGTGGGATTTTGTGGAGTGCAGTTTTGTTTGTGACACTTCTCATGAAGCACGGCAGCCATAGGCTACATCAGGGTGATTATACTGCATCTTAGTATAATGCTGAGTCTCTGAATAGCTTGGCCAAGGATGTTTCCAGTGCAACTGACATTCCACTCAATAGACAACAATGTCATTACCACTACAGTGGCATGAAAAAGTACGAGCAGTACCTCCTAAGCAAATGGGAGGATGTATTTAAGACTGCAAGCACCTATCAGTTGTGTAAGTATGTTGACTCATCAACAGTCAGTGATATAGCATGCATTAGACAGACAAGACAATTGTTCATTATACTTTCATATGCATTTTCTTTTTCGTTTTCTCTACAGTACAGCTGCAAAGAAAATAGCAACAGACGATGAGGAGCAGCAGGAGAGACTAACTCATCTCAGAGAGGCAGGAGGTAAGCATGCCTCATGTCCAAATGCTAAAGCGATAAGTATTTTCAGTCGCTCACTTCCTAGCTTCTTCAGCAGGCATGGCCGGCCTTAGGCATAGGTGAACTAGGCGACCGCCTAGGGTGCCGTACAGGCTGGCCTTATAAATGGCGCAATTAGTGGAATTAACTTACTTCGTATTTCTGAGCTTACTTTGCATTTCTTAACCTTAGTTTAGTTTCACCATCCCATTTGCACCCTCCCCCACATCTGTAGTTCAAAGAACGATTTCCACCACGATACATAGCACGCCCCCCTACAGTGTTGTTCCATTCCCTCCCCCCTCCTTCCCCTGCATCTATATCCTCATAGGTGTGGTTCTGTTCACCACGCGAGCTACAAACTGAGATTCTAAGGATTTATTTTGTGCAGTTGTGCCTTATCTTCATTGCTTTTGTTTGGCTTAAGGTAAGTCGACTTCAAATATATGTACGGTTCATCGGGCAGGTTCTCTCTCACGCTTATATTAGGGATTCGCGTTCAAAAATTCATCTGTTTTGGTGATCTACATTTTATTCTACTGTAATTCATCTGGGAAATCTCATTTGTAAAAAGAGATCAGCTATCCATTTGGAGAGATGGGTGATTTTGCAGCTCTCCAGAGCAAGCTGAAGCTTAACTCTGAAAATATAGAGCTTGGGACAGGTTTTACTTTTTTTAAGTGCGCTTTTCATTTTGTGATTCCAAAAAATGTACTGTATGCCCCTGTTAAAGTCAGTACATGAAGGCCACCTGTTCAAAATGTACGGTATGCCCCTGTTAAAGTCAGTACATGAAGGCCATATGTTCTCTGGAATCTGATATTTTTTTTCAAGTTGGAGGAAAAACTGTACTAGCAAAATGTATATATTCAAATTAATTCAATAGCATAAATGTACAAGTTCAGCAGAAAAATGATTAACCAGTAAACGGAAATTACTTTTTAGTAATGGCACTGAAGCTGAAAGCTGTCTTAAATAACTTCTTAGTTGTGCGGCAGTTAGCATCGTCACCTCGCCCCCTCATCCGAAATGAAAACGGTGGGATGAAAAATCCCACAATATGTGGATATTTATGAAACAAGAAAGGATATGAGTGGTGTGGGACTGAAAGGGTAATCTATACGAATGAAGAAAGATGTGAATGTGAATGTAAATGAGCCTAACAGCGTGTAACTGCATGCATGCACTTAAAATGTTTTTTTATTTTTGGTTTAAAATGCTGTTGAGGCAGTTGGCTTGGCAATTGCTGTTATTTTTATTAGTTTTGTTACCTGGTAAGACTCACTAGGTAATCTATAGTGAGGATGTTTCTCAACAACTGTACCTCATGAATCTTGCCAGGTAGTAACAAGAATTAATAAAATAAAGGTTCAGGTACCAACTTTCTGCAGATGTTTTAAATGTTGTTAGGGTCCAAAAAATCTCATTTTTGCCAAAAGATAATTAAGCTAGCCAGATAATAATGTAGCATGCTGCGTGCATCACAGACTTCAGCATTTTGAACAAATTAAAACTCTTGTGACTTTAGCATTTTGAACAAATTAAAACTTGTGTGTGCTGCTGAGGTATCATAACTGTAAGAATGCAGTCAGTTTAGTTTCTTAACTCTCCCTAAACTGCATTTTGAATTCAAACTTGTACTTCTATTACAGAACAGTTATAGTTTTTTTTTTATTTTTATGATTTAAGTCTGTTTTCCACATTGCAACAGTTCTAGTTTTTGTTGAGTTGCTAACACCCAGGAATTTTGTACCAAGCTGTTGAGATTCTGCTCTGCTTTGAGAATGATGTTACAATTGTTTTTAATATACTGTACACATGTGCTATATTTACTAAGTGTGCGATATTTATACACAGCCTGGCTATGAAAGTTAATCAGTGCAGTTATCTGCAAAGGTATTTGGTAGTGGTGGTAGGTTTTGTAGATCACATGCTGCTGAAGTTAAAAATACCTATCGATTAAGACATATATGAAAAAATAATTGAATTCACTTGGCATTCTTGCCATTGTAGAGGAATAGCACTGTGTATCTGTGGGTCTGAGTGATGCTGGATACTTAATGTGCAGCAGTGAACTTTGTAAAAATGGGGCAGAATATGTCATATTTGTAGTGTGACAGTGTGACTATAAAATAGGTGAATTCGTTTTCAGTTTGCAGTACTCTGAGTGAATATTCATTGTATCTCACAGCAAACACGTATGTAGAATGGGAATGTAATTTGAATGTAGGATGGGGATGTAATCTAAATGTAGAATTTGAATGTAATTTGGATGTAGAATGGGAATGTAATTTATCAGTGAGAATTTTATATGCGCTGGTTTATATATATAAACTGACCACGACTTACCTTTATAGCAGTGTTTTGTTTTGTCATGACTAAGCTCATTTAATACACCACTCTGGTGCCACCCTTCACAAAATATGGATTTGATTGTGACCTGCTACAGTAAATAGCTATTCATTATGGCCTGATTCACTATGCCAGATATTTAGCTGCCATTCACTTTCACTTCATCCCGATTTCCTTCTTTTTCATCACCGGTTAATCCTTTTCAGCATTTCCTACACTGCCCGTTGGGGAGCTTGTTGTAGATCGTGCATAGTGTATAGAAGTGCAATTTTGTATTTTATTTAACATTTGTGTACATATATAGTCATACTTGGAACGAGGCCAATTTTCAGCAGAGGCCTGGGGAGAACCGCTCCAGATGCATATCTTTGTAATATAGATACAGATATGTAAAGAAAGACAGATATATACATAATATTTATACATGTTTTTGTTGGTCCATTCAGTCTCAGCATTATGGCACTCAGTATTGCAGTTATTATGGTGTATTATTTTTTAATTGAAAAGACTGAGGCAGAAATGCTCCCAGTGAAGGTTTTTTCCACTTCTTTTATAATAGAGTAAAGATAAAACACACTTCCATTCTTATATTGTTTAAAGTAAATCATAAAGATTTAGGAATACAGAGTTGCAAGATTGTGTATTGTTTGACAAACGGATTAACTGCATCAAGATGTGAACCTGTTCTACATTTCCATGCTGATATTTAACAAAGTTTAGATTTATTTAAAGCTTGTGTATACTATATTAACTACAATGTTTTTGCTGTAAAAGGTTCAAAAAAGTGAATCATCA
Source organism: Protopterus annectens (assembly GCF_019279795.1). NCBI lineage: Eukaryota > Metazoa > Chordata > Ceratodontiformes > Protopteridae > Protopterus > Protopterus annectens. The sequence goes on from NC_056735.1 coordinate 900,478,504, forward strand.
CAATGTTCTTTTACATTCACATTTGTTGCCACTTCTATGTTTAGTTGGGTGATTGTTGGAGTCAGACCATCTCCCTCTAATGCTTCTACCTTGATGTTCAACAAACTGCTTCCTGTTTATCTTGGTCTGTCTTTCAATTTTCTTCAGACAACTGTAGGGATCATTCTAAATGCAAAGTCTTTCTTGATTGTCTTGCTTTAGGAGAGGCTTAGTTGACAGACTTTTCTCTGTTTCAAAACTAAGTACTAACTGCAAGGACACTGCATGTGAGAGGACTACAGTGGCATGTCAATCTTTTGAAATAAGAGTTCATAGCCTCTAGAACATGTTCTTCATCCTCACTGGCCCTCTTTAAGAGGAACTGGATGTCTGGTTGAAGAACTGGAGTGCCTTTGTTGGGAGTGACCCATCTGTGGGCGTGGCTCAAATAGTTGTGTTCCTTAAGTACGGTGTGGGTGGGGCTTAAGGGGCGCCAGAGCAGTACTTCACCTAGGGCACCATTTCAGCTAAGGCTGGCCCTGTCAGCAGGCATACCTAAACCTTGATATCAAGAAAGCATGCCTTCTTCAAAAGATCCTGCTTTTTGCATTAGGCAAGGAGTATGCAAACTTAACTGTATGTGGTTTTAATATCCAGAAACAGTAATTAACTTTTATTGCAGAATAATATTTCTAAAATATTAACAGCAATAATGAATGTCATGAAGAGTTCAATTATGGTAAATGCAATTATAATATGTGACTGCATATAACCTATATGGCATAGTCAAAGGCTGCTATTTCTTACATCTTAGCAGTGCGATTTCTTTATTTTAGGACACATTAGTACCTTTCCATCATGTCTGGATGTGGCAAAGGTGTACATAGTCATTTTCATATGTGTTCATGTATTGGAAAATTAAAATAATGTGGCATGCCATGGATCTAATTTCCTTGATTTTTGTCTTCCCACTACTCTCATTCTCTCTCCTTTATATGTCATAAAATTCTTCCTTTTTCCATATCTTGCTGCTGAGAACAAAACAACTAACAGCACAGAGAGATAGACTGACCACTGCAGCTTGGCCTGCTATACCACGACAGGTGGCAAAAGAGACACCTAGCACTTCACAGTCACAGCCTGTCAGCATTGCCTCCACAGCCCCTGCCATACCTTCTCCACCTGCATCAGGTAGTTCTGCCCCAGCTGCTGGTGCAGTGGTACCCTTGAGGAGCAATACAACTGGAGGTGGTGATTTTGTCACCCTTGCTGCCTGAATCAGCATGATTGAAAAGGTCCTGTACCATATTGAAACTCAAAGCTACATCTGGCACTGACCCAGGCAACTGACACAGGAGACAATGATGACAGTTCTGAGTGTGAGAATTAGACTTTCACTGTTCTCAGGCTGGACTTGGGTGCAACTTTGTTGTCCCCCTACCTATCCCCAATCATGGTGTCCTCCAACCATTTGTCTCCATCACCATCCCCATCTGTGTTCTACGTCCTGTGTGTCTAAGCCTGCTTCCTAACCTACCTTACCAAGCTGACCCTGAGATTCCTAAGCCCCTTTCCCAACATTCCTCTCTTTCTAACAAACAAATACACACTTTTTCCACAAAAAAAATGCACCTCATGCATAGCTCTCCACTTCACTTATGTGTCATCCTGACCCACCTTATTTGGCCCAATTGGCTATACAATATTATTCTGTTATTGTCACCCATCCCTGGTGTGATGACTCTCCAAAGTCATGAAATTCTTTGTGCTTAATCTGGTCAGAAAATAGAATCAAACACAACACACATGGCCAGAAATGACCCATTGTAAAGTCTTCACTTTTTTACTTGGCATTTTCACGGATATTTGCATAGTGCAACAAAGGTGAGTGACACTGAATGCCATGCAACTTTCTACAACAAAAGCAATAATTTTAATTTCAGCTGCAGTAGTCCAGTTACTTTTGTACAAGTGTACATAAAATGCTACAGTATGGGAATACAGAGTAATCACAGTAGTATGGAACAGTTACTGAAACAGTTCTTAGGCTGCTGAATGTAATAAACTTGACATTCCTATGTGGCACATTGACACAATTCCTTGTTTGTAGACTGGTGTTTTTCCATAGTGTCATGGGTTCAATTATAACTGTAGATTAAATTATTATTTTTTGAGATTTCATATTCCTATCCAATAATTAACTTCAAACAACTTTATCTCTCTTCATTTACAACACTTATTTATAAAAAAACATTGAATAGGGCAGAGAGGCATAATTTGCAAAAACACTGCAGTCCCAACAGGGAGACTTAGTAAGCGACATTTATTCTTCTTATGTCTTAGCATTGATTGCAGTCTCCTGCACCTTCTCACTCCCTATCGCAAAAATTGTATTGTACAGAGCATGGCAGCTTAATAATGAGGAAATAAGAGTAACATACCATACAGATGGTCTTAAATTTATATTATTTATTTTATAGTTTGTTTACTGGGATAGTCCATTGGGCCAAGAAGAGCCCATTTTCAATGGCGTCTTGGGGAGAAAAGCTCCATGAACATCAATATAATATGAAGACGGTGCATCTACATTTATGTAATACTACTGAAGAATTATGGTATTACACAACATGACAAAAATCCACAACTGCAGTGAAAATATAGTCAGAAAAGAAAAAAGGTAAAATTACACACACACACACACACACACACACACACACACACATAAGTAAGCCAATTAAAATAAGAAAAATCCATTGCTACATATTCCTGTTAGATTTGTTACAATGTGAACTAACACAGGGTTGACATTACAGTTTTACATTAAATCTTAACAAAGTTAAAGTAGGATAGGGGGATAAGAGGTGTTAGTTGTTGAATGTAAGAAGGGTGGGACAATAAGAAAAAAAAGTAGAGCAAGATTAAGAGTAAATGAGACAAATGAAGATGGTAGTAAGAGAAGCTCAGTATGATGCAGAGAGAAGTAAAGGAGTGTGATAAATGGGGAAAAAAGAGGTGAGTCATGTAGGATTAGAGCAGGAACATTCCCACAGGGTTTTGAGATGGGAATAAAGCAGGGTCTTAAAGGTAGAGTGATTATCTATAGTACAAATACGAGGTGACATTGAGCTCCAGAGGCGAGCTAGGGAAAAGAATAGTAGGTGTTTGCCTGGAGAGCGAGCAGGCTTGTGCAGTTCAAGCAAATTCTGGTTATTGGATCTTAGAAGTCTATTGGGTTGGTCCATTTTGAAGGAGGAGGCAAGGGAGAGGCAGATGGAGAGATTAGAGATGAGTTTATGGGTATGAGTAAGTTGAACGTAGGTAAGATGGTTGGGAAGTTAAAGCCAATTTAGTTTGTGAAGGGCATTGCAGTGGTGGGAGGAGGATTTATAGCCGGTAGCAAACTTAGAAATGTTGTTATAACAGGAGGATAGCTTTGTTTTTAGAGAAGATTGAAGGTTGGTGAGAAGTGGGGCACCATATAAAGAGAAGGAATGAGAAAGGTGTTAAAGAGTATAAGTTTAGCAGTGGGAGTGAGATAGTGGTTATGATGGTAGAGCATGCAAAGTTTCTGATTTCTTTAGTTTTTCTTGTTTCTTTTTTTTCTCCAAAGAGAAAAAATGCAGTTGCAATTCCTCTGTATACCTACCTCTATCTCTCTGTGTTCACTTCTTCTTCTTCATTAAGTTGTCGCTGTCCTTCAATTGTATTATTTAAAGTGTGTGAACTAGGAGTTCCTTTGTGGCATGATGAGATAATGCATACTTTCAAGGATTCTAATCCAGCCACTAGCTAAGTGTTACTGACTGTTTTTAGTACACTCTTTTAAGTGCAGCTATTGCCAACATGTCATTATGAGTCAACATAATCCTGCACCTGGCATAAACTACTTAGTCCCTGCCTTCCTGTCATCATATTTATGTATCTTCTCCCTTCTGAGTCCTTAGTCTTCCTCCTCTGCATTTGCACAATATCTGGCACCCAGCAACATGTGCAACTGAGGCTAAATGGAAGAACACAGCTTGTTGCAAAATCCTGTGAGTTTTTCCTTTGGCTGCATTACTGTGGTGTCCTACTTACTGCTATTTTTACCTGTGTTTAGTCAGGTTAATTTACTTTTGAAGAGAACTGAAGAGTTGAATGTAGAGCATGCAGCTGTCCTCAGTGTAATGAAGAGTAGTGTACACATTTTCATTTTCAGCAAAATAGTGTCACATGGGAACTTTGAGAAGTATGACTTCCCACACCATGTTTTACATAATACTCAGATCTGTAGGTTTTTCTTGGAATACTTCTCAAGGTTTGAATCCAGTTGTATGCCAAACTGTTTTTGAATTTTTGTGTTCTGTGAGTGTAAAGGTTGGCTAAACTAGCTCTTAACACACCATTATCTTGATGTTATATTAATGTGCCTGCTCTCTGTTTTGAAGCATGTCTTGTACAGACCTTACCTAAATAATTATGCTGATAAAGTAAACAGTAACACCACACAAATGTGCTCAGAAATGAAACATGAAATAATGTTAGTGTGTCTGTATTGTGTATTCCAGTCATCAACTTTCTACCCATTGCTACCATTCTGTATTATCCAATAAACCTCTTTGATTACAAACAGTTTCCATAAGCCATGTTTCCACCAGCAATAACATGTTTGGTCCCTCAAGTGTTTTATAATACACCTGTAGCATTCATATAAGGATTGACAAACTGCAACTGTCAAGGCAAATGTGCAAACCATTACACCTGAAACATGACTATAACACATATCTTCTCTGTATTCCAGCAGATTCACATATGGTTTTAAAAGTATAATGAGTCTTTGCATGAAAGTCTGCAAAGAGCAGCATAGACTACTGCTAAATTCCTATTGTATGTTCAACACCTCAAGATCTGATTATACTTGCTCTAATAGTGTGTCATCAGCAGTGCAATGACACTTGACAGTGCTGTGCTTCACATATACAGTAAGAAAATTCAACAAATTATTCTTTCTTTAGTTTGCACAATGTCTGTATGTCTGCATTGAATCTTGTCAGCAAGTTATCTTGATTTCTGAGTGATGTTGACTCAATTTTTTCACTCTATTAATGTATGTCTACACTACAATGGTTACATGTGTAACTGGGTTACAATGTTGGTTAACCTATTCCTGCATAATCCATCACTATTTTTCTGCAGTGCAATGTCATAGATAGGAAGTGTTTGACTTGTCAATGCACAATTTGCAAGCATGAGACAAGACAAATGTACATTCATTCCGGAATGAAGTGGCAGGAGCACTTGATTGATAATCCACTGGTTTACAACTATAATTGTCATTGGCATCCCATACTGGAAAGCAAATAAATGTTTCTCACTGTAATGCAATGTACATGAGGACAGGATATAAATCTTAGCAGAGATATATATCATTACTTGGGAAAATCACAGTGCTGTTATGTTGTCCTGTGCACACACATGTACTTGTCCCAAAACCTGTGATGCACAGTATCATCTATTTCAGACACAGAATTTCTGCTACTTACCAACATGCTTTTTCACAGCCTTAAATGCTGTCTTCTCTTGTGGTGTTTGCAACTAACACTGTACTCTCTAGATTGTTTAAATAGATATCTAAGAAGTTCAATTCTTAACATAGGAAACGTGTGTGTGAGTATGGGTGGTATAGTGATGAGTAACTAACACTTCAATGTCAAAGGTTCTGTGTCTACTTCCACTGAGGAGAATGTATTTAACTTTGCGCACAGCTCCCTTTGCACTTCATCCCACTTTTAACAGAAACATCACCTCTACAAAACAGTGATGATGTCATCCTATCAAAAGTGTACTGTTTCTCCCCTTAAGAATTAGACGTCTCCTGTGGCACTTATGACTAATGCTTTGTTCTTTAGATTGTGTAAATAGATAGCTAAGAGGTTAAATTCACTTTTGCGAGTATGTGTGTGATGGCTGTACATGGTGTCAGGTGAGCATGTCCTCAACTAGAACTGTAATCAAGCAACTTCGACTCTGGAGCAATGTTTTAAACTGCTACATGACCCCCCCATCCTGTTACTCATCTTTCACAACAACATTGTCTTTCCAGCACACTGATAAGATAATTATTTCTAAAGTGTACTCGTGTACTCTCATACTATGGAAGTCAGACTTCTCCTGTGGTACTTGTGTTTCATGCAGTAATCTCTAGAATGTGTAATTAGAGAGGTAGGTGGTTTGAATGCAGTGATGATTCCTATGTATATGTAGAGCCCATAATACATTGGAATGCTTTCATTCAAACTTGCAGTGTGTAACATTCCACCCAAGTGACATGCTTTACCTAGAATTATCATCCAGCATCAATGTAGTTAGTTTTAGCCATAGCAGCATTTCAACAATAAAGGGAATATGTCATCCCCTCAAAGATGATGCATGTCTCATCAGTAATCAGACTTGTACTGTGATGCTTAGGTGGGATGTTCAGATTTCACAGTGGTGGACTTGTCTGTTTGGGGATGTAGAATAACTTCCACAAGAGCTGTACTCAATCCACTTCCACACAGACAAACCTAGAGATAGATAGATAAGTCCTCAATCTCCTAATCCCATTTTTCATAACATATTTGCAAGAAAATATTAATGAGGTCATTCTTTCTAAAGTACACTATCACATTTTAAAAGTCAGACTTCTGTGGTGCTTCTGGTTTACTGTTCCCTAAAATGTGTAACTAAATAGGTAGGAGGTTCAAATACATAAGTGATTACCTTCTAAAAGTGTATGTGTGACTATCAATGAATTCGGGATTGGCTTACACACATTTGTAGCAGCAGCATTTGCAACACAAGATGGCTACAAAAGTCATTTTAACACACATATCTCCTTGACAGTAAACTAATGTCATCCCTTCACAGGTGCTGTATGCCTCACTTGTACTCAGAATTCCCCTGTGGTGGTGATGACTGCTGATACTGTGTTATAGAGCTAGTGTAACAAGACAGGTAAGTAGTTTGAGTCTATTATTGGTTAAATAGTGTGACTGTTATTACCGTTATATACAGTTGGCTACCTCACAGCCACCATTATTCATACTTCCACATAGTATAGCATACTTATACAGAATGTGTTTCAATCCTGGGGGCACTATGTATACAACATGATGGAAACAGCTTTCTTGACAAAAAAACATTGATATTGTACTGCTCACTGTTGTGTGGCTAGTAACATGTATACCTCGTTTTCATAATTCTGACTGAATCAAATTGTTCAAATTATAATCATAACATGATTGTTCAAATTATAATCATAACTCCTTTATTACTTCACACATTGATTTCAGTTATTTATGACAGCCTCCATTGCTAACTCATGTGGCACATGCAGTCAATACAGAGGTCTGTAGAGAGACCAGTGTCATAGGCAGGAGACTGAATGTGGAAACATCTGTTTGTCAGACAACTGTGTCAAACAGCAGTGTTTTATACACAGAAAATATTTATGGCACACTGTGATGGCCCCCTTTTTCAGGCCTTGGCCTACAATGTGTGGCATCCATACTCCTTATAACAGGAAAGTGCTGTAAACCTTTTAAGGGTGACCTTCATGACTCAACTGACATACATATTTCTGTGGGATCCATGACTGATATATATCTCTCTGATATCTGTCCTGGCATGTGTTCAAAAATGACAAAATGTGAATATTTATTATGTCATTCATTGCTCACAGGCAGTACTTATTTTTGAAATCATTATGATCTGTATCACATATCTTCATCCAAACATTTCTTTATTACTGCAATTCTTTTTGTCATACTGTACACCTTTATGGCAGATGAGGGCTTGTATAAAATGTTTCTTACTGTATGGTATGCTGCCAGGTCATACGAAAGTGCAATTGGGCCTCTGTTATGACACTTTCTTGTGTGTTGCTGTTGTTGAATTGCTGTTATGTTACTGGTCCATATAATTTCTTGTGCGCATGTCCAGTATAACAGTGTATGAGATGTATGCCATTCACCATCAGAAAACTTAGAATCATGAAATGTCATCAGATCTGTTTTTCATTTTTCATTTACATATGTTGAGTGTTATCATACTAACATTTTTTTGCTTATATGACTATAAAACATGTTCATAGGTTCATAGGTTGGCACTAGGCTATCGGCCGTAGAGCCTACACAAGCCTAGCCATAACAATTCCCTGGATATTTCCTTTGACACTATTTACTTCCCTGGATCTCTGTCTAGCAGGGTGACTGATGTGATCAGTTTCAGGTATTAGCTTAAAAATTCTAACAAACAATTCTTTACAGCATTATAGTTAAAACAGTCAATGTAAGATAATTTGGAAAGTACATTTACAGCTTTACCATGGAGAAAGGGGGTCAGGAACCATACCCAGAGCCTTTGGTCAAACTCATTCTGTTTAGATACCCTCTCAAACATATGAATAAAATTATCAAAATTATCCCCCTATGTAAACTGCGGAAGAAATTTACTGACCTTTTTTGCTTCTGGGGTCTGGTTACTCCATTCCCCATTACCTCCATGACTCTGGTGAAGAGTCAGCATATCCTTCTTGTGCTGCCACTGCCTGTCCTTCTCCACAGCTTTCATTTCCAAATGTCTGGCTTCCAACTCAAGTCTCTGTAGCTCCAGATGGATTTTTATGTCCTCTGCAGAAAGGTTGAGCTGTTCATTCTCTGAGTGCTGTACATCTCCACAGCCAGTCTGATCATCCTCCTGATTGCTGTGTTCTGCTGCAGCTGTGACAAAAGCTGCAATCATGTCTGCCTTAGTCAGGTTTCCATGCACCAGCCCCTTAGCCTGGCACATCTCAGCCAACTGTCTCCTTGTCAGCTTGCCATACTCCTCTGCTGACATGCTTGCCTGCCCTCCCTAACTAAGCCAACAAAATAAATAAAACAATTGTGATCAGAACTCTGAATATTCACTGCATGGCTGATTTAGAGTGCAAAAACACCTTCAGTGATCACTGTATACAAGCTACAGGAAATCACTATGTACATCACTACAAGCCATTTAGTATGTGATGTGGTTAACTCACCACAATCAAACAATTAATATTTGATGTGGCTATCCCACCACTGTCAAACAATTAATATGCGATGCCCATGCACTGGCCCAGTAATCAAGGAGACTCAATCCTCACCACTAGCACAAGTGACAAGTGACGGGCATGCACATTGGGAAGGATAACAAGTACACATACAGTAAAGTACAATTTCCATTAAGATCACAGTCAGTCTGGGGCTGGTTTCTCCCTTTGTCTCCAGATCCCCAATAAGACTTCCCACTGGCACAGCTATAGGGTCCAGATCTTAGCCTAGTGGTCAAGCTAAAATCTCCAACACCTTCTCTGTCCAACCAGTGCTTTGTGTCCCTGCCCAAGTAGCTGACACACACACACACACACACACACACACACACACACACACACACACACACACACACACACACACACACGCACACACACACTTTAAGAATTGATTTATATACAAACACACATACACTCCTGGGGATGGCTGGCACAGGCTCTCCAGCTATGTGCCCTTTCGGCCCAGACTATAAGGTAGTAATTATTGCCACCAACCACTAATATCATCTACTAATAAGGCCCTTACCAAAGGGTGTGCAATTTTACTTGCAATATTATTATCCAAATAGTAAATGTAACCAGAACTTTTAAGGCTATTTGAGTGGTTTAGTACAGCATCACTAAATACATGCAAGTACTCCAGAACTTAAATGATTTCTACACAAAACAGACACAGTTGAAAGGTTTAAAAAATATTTAATAATAAATAATAGAAATACAAGACAAATCTTCTCACTTCAGCACAGTGCTAGTCAAGAGTTCAGAAATCACAGGAAATGCTTTAAAAATATTGTTGGATAATCTGACATAAATATAGAAAACAACTATACTAAATCTGACTAAATTTGTATCTGGCTCTAAGAACAATACTGTTCTAAATTCTACTTACATATAGAGCAAAGGCAGAGTGCTGGTGATGTTGTCAGTTCTGAAGACAAATGCAAAATGCTATATCTATCTCTCTGAGATCTCTTAAATCGATTATACATCACTGCTGACTCATTTTAGATTACATCATTCTTGACACTTCTCTGGCTCCCAGGCTACCAGAAACTCTAAATTTACATTTCTGAATAAGCGTGCACCCGGTCAGGAAGTCACATCAATAAAAGACATTATACATGTAAAATATAGCAATTAACTCATCTGTTACATGTTTATAGGTGATAATCCACTTTCATGTGGGTGCAAATAATAATTATAGGCAAAAACATGTTCTTTACTAATATGCATGGCACAACAGATGTAAGGTTAATTTCTTCTTGTGTATACATGCTGAAGTTGAGAATACAGTAGTAGTGTCAGCTACCATACATAAATTCCCTATATAAGCATCTCATAGGCAATAACTGCACTCTATGCATTTATTCCATAATGTATCTACTGTCTTTGCTAGCTGTTATCTAAACTCAGCATTTTATTAACATGTATATCATATTAACTCTCCTTTGTCACACTGTACATTATGTCCCTATCACATATGTTGTTAGCACGTCCATTTTTATGGCAATAAGTCAAGTATTGTCATTGAGATTTATTGCCATTACAGCAAAATGGCAGTATGTATGTTACAAACGTTTTTTTTGGCACTTCAGCATATTTGCCTGCAGTATCTTAAGTGTATTTTCCCCATTTCGCCTCCCTTCTTAATTATTTCTGCAGTGCAATCAATGTTATTTGTGTGCAATTCCCACACTTCATTTCCCTTCCTTCAGAATTCCTTCACTGTACTTGCCTATAGTATTTCTGCGTTACAGATCGTGGTCATATATTAGGTTTGCATATAGGTAAGCTGCTTTGTTTACATTCTGTGCTTCGGCTTGCAAGCACCTTTTCATGTCCACAAACACTATTGCTGGCCACAAAAAGGTGCTTGCAAATGTGAAGGCACAATGACCGGCATGCATATTCAATTAGTGCTAATGCTCATTGCACTAAAATGCATACATTATGTAGGGCTGGTGAAGCCTACATGATTGTTAATGAATCCCAGGGTATATCTTGTTCAGAAAAAAAATAATATTGTTTAATAATTCAAAAGTAGTTGTTTCTGTTTTCCAAAATTAGTGTATGTTTAATTTTTCATGAAGTAAAATTATATCAAAATAATTATTTTATGGTAAATTATATGAAACAATGTGGTAATCTGTATGATTCTGAATTGTCACTGAATAAAGATTAATTCTAATTGTATAAAAATGAGTATTCTCTGTTTTTATTGTATTATATTTTATGTATTAATATTCACGAACATGAAAAGATTATATCAGTACATCTTTTTATTTGTTCTTTAGTTATTTCTGTAAAGCTAATGCTTTTAGAATCGCTCTTTCAAATAATGCTGCATTGTATCAAGTAAGGTGCAAGAGTCCCAGTACTATTTACAGTTTTCTCTTCTTACTTCCCCTTCCCAAAAGATTGGATTTACTGTTGTTATAGCAACATGATGGAAACCTTCACAGAGAATAAAAATGCAATACACAATAGCAACACTTCCTATAAACTAAACTTTATTTAGTAGGTGCTTCAGCAGTGAGCCTTCCAGGGAGGATAAAAATCTACTTAAAAAGTTTTATAAATTACGTAGCCAGAAGACTTCAGTCAATGATACATTAAAACAATTAATAGTATAACCCTTTTCAACAGAGAAAATAGCAGAAATACATTAATAAACTACAACCATTGATAGGAAGAAACATTTCAATTGTATTCATAGTTCAATCATCAGGAATCAATGTAGCAAATAGCCAAAAAATGTATTTTTTATATATTTTTAACAAATTAAAATTTTGATCAGATCTAAACTCTACCTGTAACTTTTACAAAATAGCAGCTGTCAAAACACTTGGTTGATTGTTTTGACATTGCTTAAAATGTAAGGCTACAGTGCACAGAACAAATTAATTTTTAATATTCCTGAGGAAATCTTACAGTCTTACACTTAAAGATCTATTGGATTATTCAATACAAAGTGACCCACAGGGTTGCAAATGATAATTTATAACACAAACTATATTGCGATCATAAGATCCAGCCTCTGAAAATTTCAATGAATTGATTTTCCTAAACTTGCTAACCTCAGATCATGAAATGCTGGAGTTATACCACTGCAGGAAGGTGTTCATTGAAGGGCATTCATCTTGCTGATAAAGTAAGAATTGTACAGTTTTTAGCTGAAGAAACTTACGATAGGGGAACTCTATCCAGTTTATTTTTGAAAGGTAAAGACAATGATAGGATCTGTTAGGCTAATTAGTTGTGGATTTGACAATTTAATGTAGTATTTTTACTTTTCATGGAGGCTGTTGTGTAGGTTAGTGAGGACAGGGGCAGCAGCATGTACGAATATGGTTAGGAGATAAGCAAGTGTAGCTGATTTACAACCTAAGCTAGAGAGAAATTGTTTGGCTCTGTACAAAGCTCAAAGTGTTTTGAAAGTTTAGATTAGACAGATTAGACAGAGAGCTGGTGCAGGCTGTGTGCAGGATGTATGCACCCCACATAAATGCTCGCAGTCTGCAAGGTAACCCAATACTGATAGAAAAAAGCATACCTGAGTCTAAATAGACTGGCCTCTGGGACATTTCAGCAGCATATGATAGATGATATAGGACTGTCCCAATCAGTAGCCAGTTGCATTCTCTAACATTTCCTGGTAGCAATGTGCATCGAGGTGACTGAATATATCCACTTCCCAACAACACTCATGGAGCGCACAACTGCCATTTATCAGTTCTATGCCATAGCCAATCCCCAGCATCCTCAGTGTTATAGACTGTACTCAAGTCCTAATTAAAACCCAAAAAGCTGTACCTAATGCTGAATGGCACATAAATTAAAATGAGTGGCCATCACTCAATTGTCAGGTAGTGTGCTCAGCAGAAGGCTTTATTACTAATATCATAGCAACACACCCCAGTAGTGTGCATGATGCTGCAATACAGAGGGAAAGTAGTCAGAGGTCTGCTTCCAACATGGTAAAATTCCTGACAGACTACTACTTGGTAAGTACAGAGCTACAGCTATGATGTAAGCAGAATCTAAACATGTCAACATTAAGCATGAGGTCTAAATATGTGCTATGGCCTTCCTACAAACAGGTGACTATGGTTATCCACAGGAACCTTGGCTGATGACTTCAAATAGAGCCCCATCAACTCCTGCCAAGGATGCATACAACTAATTGTGACATGAAACACCAGTGAGTGTGTGTTTGGCATGCTGAAAGCAAGATTCAGATGTCTTCACACATCTTGTGGTGTACTACAATACACACAAGAAAAGGCAAAACAGATGCTCACTGTGTATGCTGTGCTACACATCATGATAACAGCAAAATATGGTGGTTTGCTGGCTGCAGGTGTGGGTAACCTACCCCAAGATCCCCAGATGTCTGATAATGACATCTCAGAGCTGTTGTAGGATGATCAGGAGGACACAAGAGTGAGAATAGATACACATGGTTGATAGAGGATGTGTCCATATGTCCTAGCTAAGGCAACACAGCAGCATCTGACACACACCTTTGAGTCATGTCAAGCCTCATGAACACATATAAGCAGGCTAGACAGTGATGTTTGCGTGTTGCTCCACAACAGCAACAGAGAGCATGACTATTGGAAATAAACCTTTAGTTGTCCACGTTGAACATCACACATTACAGAAGCATAAGGTATACCAGTAAGAGCATATACAGATCACTCAGCAAGGAGCACATCTGTATGTATAAAGAGGAAACATCAATGCAGGAAGTTTCTCTGAAAGGTATATCACCAAACAGGACCACACAGGCAAATGTGTGAGACACAGAAGGTGTACATAACAGGAGGTGTCACTGGAATGGTAGGAAATCATCTTGCAGATAAATAGCATGAGGAGGTAACCATAAAATAGCCAGTATCACAAGAAGTCAAGCCTCATGATATGTATGGGAATATATCAGCACAAACATAACCAAAAAGCAGGGGTCATACAATAGCATTGATGGATTACACATGGCATTGTATGAATGTGTAACAGTGTATTACAACACAGTAAACAGCATACGACATCACTGATAATTAAACAAAATGTAAAGAACACAACTCAAAGCTGAAGACGTTCTCACCAAAAAAAAGGCAGATAATGAAGACCAAAAAATGAGAACAGTCACCACGAACAAATCACTTCTGTAAACAGGTCCAAAGATAGTCACAATTAAATCCAATAATGTCCACCATAAAGATGTAGAAAATCATTTATTTGGAACATGGGATGAGCGCTTTCGCATAGTTAGACTATGCTTCATCAGATGCAATAACATAAAACAATTCAAGGGTAAATAAATACCCCATATTTTGGCGGGCTCATTAAGTTAAATCTCAATTATCTCTTAACTGGATTGACAATCATCATGACGTTCAATAAATTGCATTGAAGTCAGTGCACATTTTTTCCCCTCATTCAATGCAAAACACACATCACATAACATTTCAGAACATTTCTAAAAATTCATTAAGAGACAAAGCTTTACAAAATTCAAGCAATACATAAAATGTGAATACTTCAAAAATACATATTTAATAAAATTACTAAATAAAAACGCTAACTTTAGAGCGTATAGCGCTCGCAGATAATCTGCATCAGTTACTTGCATAAAACTTCTACAACGAAATCAAGTACTGCCTCAATACTCCTATTTCCTCAAGTATATATATCCATATAAAGCCCGTACCTTGATCACTAGCAGTTCTGTGAAAAAACAAATACTTAATCCACAATTCCATCGGCGGGGTAAACTCCATACAGAAGCATCAACACATTGTCAACATCCCTACGAGGTGAACCTCACTTCATTCGCTGATGGTATCACATGTCTTTGGTGCTCTAAAAGGAGTGCCTCTGGCAATGAGAAGTTATCCCCCCGGTCCTAGTGCCAAGCCCTTCAACCTATAGGCGGAAAGAATTCAATGAACACCCAGCGTTCTATGCATGCAAACATACACAACTTAAGAATCTTAATGGTGTTCAGAGAATAAATGACAATTCCTACTACTTAAGTTATATCAAATACGACTGAATATATATAAAAGGCAAAGCTGAATACAGTATAGGCACATATACTAATACTCTAGTAATATACTAGGAATAACACCTAAAACTTCTACAAATCTCGTTGGGTGTCATATATGATAGAATATATCATGTTGCATAGTACTTATTAAATCAAAATTTTATGCTGCAAAGTACTTATTAGGTCAAACTGTTGAAAATCATAGATACCAAATATATTACATATTTGGATAATTGTCAAAATAATATATAATTTCATAAAATCACCATGATATTCATAACAGTACATTACTCCAAAAAATATATAAAAAATATATCTATTACTACAAAAAATATATATATATGTGACAGTATTCAGGGGGCATTGCCCCAAAACTTGACACATAGATCTTTCATTAAAAATTCAAAGACATATGCTATTTAACAATAAAGCATAGCAATAAAGCAACACTCAAAATAACCATTCTTAACCTATATCTTATAATAAAGACATGCTGTATTATTGAAAAGTGTGGCGTAATCTTGCACCACAGGAACTATATTAATTCAAAAGTCAAAATCACTATACCAGTTTACAAATTATGCCTGTATTGATACATCATTATGCTCAATGTATATACATTCAGTATGAAGAATGTCATAAACACCAGTAGGTGTACTTATGCAAAAATACATACGTAGGCATGTATAATATTATGAATTCTAAATCATGTTATAAAATCTGGTAAGTCATAAAATGGTGCAAAATGTAGTGACATACAACTAAATTTCAATAAGGCAACCTACCCCTATCATTAAATGCTTATGCAGCATACCTATAAAGACTGGAGGGCATATATATGCACACTACAAATCAACAAAGAAAGCCTAATGCTCTCTAATGTTGTCATTATAATTATTGGATAGTGTATAAATTGTTCAAAATCACCATCTTGGAATGAATCACAAACTTTATCTACGTTCAATCAGCACGGGTTTTAAAGAGATGGAACTATTTAGCCCTGGTGAAAGGTGTGCCGCTAATTTCAGAATCCAATGTAATTCAGCTTTAGCCAATCTCTGTTCCATACTGCCCCCTCTCAAAGTTGGAAAAATTATATCCAGGACCCTAAACATAAATGAATGAGAGGGACACTCCTTAACATGCCTAGCCAGTGCATTTGTCTCCTCCTGTTTTCGAATCTCATAGAGGTGATCATAAATGCAGTCCCTCAACCTTCTCTTAGTTAGACCCACATAGAATGCTGTACAATGGGAACAGGTGGCCAGATAAATCACATTTTTGGTGTTGCAATCAGCATAATATTTAGGTCTAAAGACAAAATTCATGCTAGGATGTTGATATATCTGTACCCTGCTTAAGCTATTACATCTGGGACAATGTGAACAGGGATATGTTCCTTTTCTTACTAAGTCCCCTAATACTAAGCTGGTGGACTTTCTTACATTAGTAACCTGTCGATCATTACAAAGTTGCATTTTAAGATTATTGCTATTCCTATAGCAGAATTTTGGTATAGGACCTACAATACCACTAATTTCCTTATTTGCTGTGAGAACGTTCCAATTCTTCCTTATTACACTCCTAACACTCTCCACTTCATTGGTAAATTTGATAACATAACTCAGCCTGTTTCCATGGACATTAGAACCAGGAGTAACTTTCATCCTGTGCCCACTTGGAATAGAACGCTCTATACTAGTATCATACTCCATGTCTCCAATAATTTCATGCCTCACTCTTCTCACCATGTTCATATCATATCCCCTGTCTCTAAAAAGAAGTTCCATGTTGTTAGCTTCTTTCAAAAGATCATCTTTATTTTGGCAGAGTCTAGACACTCTAATGAATTGACTGGTGACTATGCCTCGAAAGGTGTAGGCTGGATGCATACTATCTGGTGCCAGCAACGCATTTTTCCATACAGTTTTCCTGTATATTGTAGTGACAACTTCTCCTTCTTTCGTCAATCTAAGTGTGACGTCCAGAAAATTGACCTCTTGATGTGAAGTCTCTACAGTAAACTTCAGGAAATCAGTGGTGGTTTGTAGATAACTAAGGAAGTGATAGAAGCTGTCAACCGTGCCTTCCCAAAGTATAAGTATGTCATCTACAAACCGTTTGTAATATCTTATAAATCTAGAAGATTCATGGGTAGATAGAAACAGCTTTTCACTGATTATCACTGATAATTACAAACATCCCAAGGATCAGCCGAAAAGAAAAGAAAAACAAACAAGCCTCACATCGCATGGCTGACATGTAAGACAATGCTTCCACACACAGGTTATTGCTGCAACTTAACTCAATTAGAGGAAAGAATACTTTGAAACATGCAGGGCATCAATGACAGTTTCAACACAACAAACATGGAATATGCATCAGTGCTGGGGATATATCAACATGGTAATTATACAACGACCCCCCCCCATTAATATTCAAAAAACGTGCACGCTGATTGGTCAGCATGCACGTTATAAATCAGAGTTATAGTAATGGAAAACGGTCCAGTCACATCCAACAGTTGAAAAATCACCTACAGATGATTTAGTTTGTGGTCAGCACAGTGGTCATCACTGTCACAGGGTAAGAATGACACAATAGGAGACACACACTGAATCATTAACACAGTCTGGGGCATCCCTGATAATGGCTCGCACCATAGTCTTGGCTACCCCTGCCATGCCCAAAAATACTAAGCCCAAGGTGCTGTACCACTGAGGTGACTGTGGTGACACTAGCATTTTGGGACACAATAAGGGTAGGAGCAGTACTGTGATGTGACAGTCTGGATGTAACTGCTGAGCTCACAACTGACTGTCCAACAGCAGAAGTATGTACACATTACAGCAAAGACATTGATTCCAAGGGCCACATGTCGGTCTAATGAGAAGTGGATCTGCCTCTCCCCACTGGAGATAATCTGCTTCATACAGTTAGGGCACATATCTGGTTTGTACTATGGCACTGCTATAGCACCGCTGTAACAAGGCTTTCAACAGAGTGTGCAACAGATAACATGCTGTCATGCCGCGCAGCCATTGTGGCCATGACCTCACCATGTCTGTGCTCCTGAACTTCATGAAAAACATGCAGCTGGTGCACTACATGATCAGTGGCACAAAGAAGTGCATGCAGGTCAGAACCATGACACTGCTGTGAGGTTTCATGTTCCTGTAATTGTAACTGGACACCCTCTGACATATGTTAATGCACATCAGCAACAATCCCACATGTAGTCTGATGAGAAGTATTGGTCCATCATGGAAAAGAGTTATCATTATTACCAGACTCTTCAGGGACAGTGAGTCATGGTCATCATCATGTCCATCATCTGATCTCCTTACATCATCAGAATGGCCAGCCACAGTATCCTCCCATTCAAAATCTATATCATAAACCATATGGCTGTCCTGTTCTAGGTCAGACAAGGAACCAAATGCAGTGGTCTGTGTGCCATTGGCCAAACTATCATAGATAAGCATATCACATCCCACCTGAAGATTAATGGACAAGTGACTGGAGGAAGCAGGTAGTGGACGTGTTACAAAATGAGACAGATGACATATCACATACATTTACATAAATCAAATGATGTAGCACAGTACTGAAATCTGGGGACAACTATATAACTACAGTGCTAGTAATGATATGAACTTACCAGGTCTTCATGGCTGTGGGTGGTTCAGGGATCCTATATAACAGCGATATACCTTGTAATTTAAATATCAAACAAATATGAGAGATGAAGTCAATACATCTATTAAAAACTGCCGGACATGTCTTCCTGTGTCTCCATCATCAGTGGTGAGTGTTGAAATGTCACTGTCATGTGAAAAGATAGACATACACAAATCACTATCAGGCATCATGTACAAGGCATCATGTAGCATTTCACCACTGTTATTTTATGTGTAAGTGTTGAATAATACATACATATGTTATCTTTACAGTTTAAATTACACAATAGTATGTTATAATCCAGTACTTCTTTTCACTGACTGCCTACCTACCTAAATTACATGTTCAGGTTTAAATCACACAGTTGAACAGTGATTTCTTTAATGGATATGTATGTGTTTCAAGTGCAGGCAAATGTTTTCTTGTAAACCATGATAGCTGGAAAGCTAAACTGTTGTAGTTGTGGGGTATTACTGTGAGAAATGCAATGACATGCAGTCAAGACTGCATAGTTTTGTTGTTTGAATCCTGCTGCAGATGGTACATAAATCATTGGCCAGATTGGATGCTATTATACAGACATTCCTGACATGCATGGTATGTGTCATGAATGATACTGCTTTTGTTCAACTCTGTTAGTTACGCATGTTAAGGATTTCACCAGTTCATGGTGCATGATGCATTTTGGATGTATATTACATGGAATGTGATGTTAAATGTATATAGCAGTTTATGTATGGCACATGGCAGCACTTGTACTTTTTTTTACTTTTCATGTAATATATGCACACAGCTTCACATTAAGCTAATATATGTATGTATGTATGTATATGTCCACACAAAATGACAAACACATGTACAGCTGCACATATAGGTCTGTCTATCAATCTGTATTTGTAAGCCTATGTATACATGTGTAGGTATTAAATTCTATTCATGCATATGTACAGACAGAAAGATTGCAATGTCGAGGTAGAACATCATATACATGTGCATACAATTGTATAAATTATGGCATAACAATACAATAAGTTCAGCTTAAAATAACTGAGTACATTTATAGGGCTTTGCCCACATGGTTAAGTATATCTTTATGCTTACACAGTGTCATCTTAGACTGGCACACCTGCTAACGTGTGTAATGCTTCCCTGCATATTCATAGATGTAAGTCGTTTAACTTCCATCGATTCATGCAATCACTGCCAAAATCAGTTAGCTAGACAGGTGTGGTTCTAGTTTGTAGTGCCAACGTATGTGACAGTTATAGATTTGAATCTAGCTTCTTCTTGTTTGTCTACAGTAATCCTCATGAGTGTACAAGAGCAAGTGATACATCAATGACTGAATATGCAAAATGTAATATTGTATTGTATGTCAATGTCAGCTGAAATTTAATTGCTGCTTTTTCACTGTTTTGTTGCTGTACATAGCAGTCAATATGTACTGGACTGAAGTAATCCTTTTGTTGTTGTAGTACATCATCCTTTCCTGTTTGCCGCTAAAGAAGACCACTCCAGAAATCATGCATTCTCCAAGAGCATATGCAGAGGCTTGAGGAGCAGCAGAGGGAGAGCAGTATGTGTCATCATTTTCCACCTTTATTTCTCCGGAAATACTATTCACATATTTAAATATTTGGGTAGGACATGTAGACATTCAGGTATTCTAATTTTTATGTCAGACTTCCCATAATGTATCATATATATGCAGAAAACTGTACAGAAATTCATACCGGATCAGTCGAGGCCCAGGTTAACAACAACCGCCACCAGTACTATTGGCCAACAGGGTGCTGGCGGAAATTGGGCTACTGTTGGCCGAAGGAGGAGAAGAGGTGGAAGGCATGCCTGAAGGCAGGTAAAGGCTAGGACTGTGATAGTGAGGGTCAGAACTTTGAATGTTGGCAGTATGACTGGTATAGGGAGGGAGCTAGCTGATATGATGAACCGAAGGACGGTTGGTATATTGTGTGTGCAAGAGACCAGATGGAAGGAGAGCAAGGCTAAGTGTGTCGGAGGCGGTTTCAAATTGTTTTATCATGGTGTGGATGGGAGGAGAAATGGCGTAGGCATTATCCTGAAGTAACAGTATGCTAAGAGTGTTTTGGAGGTGAAAAGAGTGTTGGCTAGAGTGATGTTTATGAAGCTGGAAATTGCTGGTGTAATGATGAATGTTGTTAGTGCATATGCTCCACAAGTTGGGTGTGCAATGGATGAGAAAGAAAAATTTTGGAGTGAGTTGGATGAAGTGGTGATGACTGTACCCAAGGGTGAGAGACTGGTGATTGGAGCAGATTTCAGTGGGCATGTTGGTGAAGGGAACAGGGGGGATGAGGAAGTGATGGGTAGGTATGGTGTTAAGCAAAGGAATGCAGAAGGTCAGATGGTAGTGGATTTTGTGAAAAGGATGGACATGGCTGTGATGAAGACGTATTTTAACAAGAGGGAGGAGCATAGGGTAACATACAAGAGTGGAGGAAGATGCACACAGGTGGATTATATCTTATGTAGAAGGGCCAATCTGAAGGAAATTGGAGACTGTAAAGTGGTGGCAGGGGAAAGTGTAGTTAGGCAGCATAGGATGGTGGTTTGTAGGATGACATTGGTGATCAAGAAGAGGAGGATGAGTGTGAGGGCAGCACCAAGGATCAAATGGTGGAAATTGAAAAAGGGTAATTGTGAGGTGATGTTCAGGGAAGAGTTAAGATAGGCACTGGGTGGCAGTGAAGAGTTACCGAATAGCTGGGTAACTACAGCAGAGCTAGTAAGAGAGATGGCTAGAAGGGTGCTTGGTGTGATATCTGGAAAGAGGAAGGAGGACAAGGAGACCTGGTGGTGGAATGAAGAAGTACAGGAGAGTATACAGAGAAAGAGGTTGGCGAAGAAGAAGTGGGATTGTCAAAGAGATGAAAAAAGTAGACAAAAGTATAAGGAAATGTGGTGCATGGCAAAGAGAGAGGTGGTGAAGGCTAAGGATAAGGTGTATGAAGAGTTGCATAAAAGCCTGGACACTAAGGAGGGAGAAAAGGACCTGTACCGATTGGCTAGACAGAAGGACTGAGCTAGTAAAGATGTGCAGCAGGTAAGGGTGATAAAGGATAATGAGGGAAACGTACTCACAAGCAAGGAGAGTGTGTTGAGCAGATGGAAAGAGTACTTTGAGGGGTTAATGAATGAAGAGAATGAGAGGGAGAGAAGGTTGGATGATGTGCGGATAGTGAATCATGAAGTGCAGTGGATTAGCAAGGAGGAAGTAAGGATAGCTATGAAGAGGATGAAGAATGGAAAGGCTGTTGGTCCAGATGACATACCTGTGAAAGCATGGAGGTGTTTAGGTGAAGTGCCAGTGGGGTTTTAACTAGATTGTTTAATGAAATCTTGGAAAGTGAAAGGATGCCTGAGGAATGGAGAAAAAGTGTTTTGGTACCGATTTTTAAGAATAAGGGTGATGTGCAGAGCTGTAGTAACTACAGAGGGATTAAACTGATCAGTCACAGCATAAAGTTATGGGAAAGAGTAGTGGAAGCTAGGTTAAGAAGGGAGGTGATGATTAGTGATCAGCAGTATGGTTTCATGCCAGGAAAGAGCACTACAGATGCGATGTTTGCTCTGAGAGTGTTGATGGAGAAGTACAGAGAAGGTCAGAAGGAGTTGCATTGTGTCTTTGTGGATTTAGAGAAAGCATTTGACAGGGTGCCTAGAGAGGAGTTGTGGTATTGTATGAGGAAGTCGGGAGTGTCAGAGAAGTATGTAAGAATGGTACAGGATATGTACGAGGGTAGTGTGATAGCGGTGAGGTCTGCGGTGGGAGTGACGGATGCGTTTAAGTTGGAGGTGGGATTACATCAAGGATCAGCTCTAAGCCCTTTCTTATTTGCAATGGTGATGCACAGGTTGACAGACGAGATCAGACAGGAGTCCCCGTGGACTGTGATGTTTGCAGATGACATTGTGATCTGTAGTGAGAGTAGGGAACAGGTGGAGGAGACCCTGGAGAAGTGGAGATATGCTCTAGAGAGAAGAGGAATGAAAGTCAGCAGGACTAAGACAGAATATATGTGTGTGAATGAGAGGGAGGACAGAGGAATGGTGAGGATGCAGGGAGTAGAGGTGGCGAAGGTGAATGAGTTTAAGTACTTGGGATCAACTGTTCAGAGTAATGGTGAGTGTGGAAGAGAGGTGAAGAAGAGAGTACAGGCAGGATGGAGTAGGTGGAGAAGAGTGTCAGGAGTGATTTGTGATAGACGAGTACCAGTAAGAGTGAAAGTGAGGGTCTGCAAGAGGGTAGTGAGACCAGCTATGTTATACGGGTTGGAGATAGTGGCACTGACAAAAAGGCAGGAGTCAGAGCTTGACATGGCAGAGTTGAAGATGTTAAGATTTGCACTGGGTGTGACAAGGATGGACAGGATTAGGAATAAGTATATTAGAGGGTCAGCCCAGGTTGGCAGGTTTGGAGACAAAGCCAGAGAGGCAAGATTACGTCGGTTTGGACATGTGCTGAGGAAGGATGCAGAGTATATTGGGAAAAAGATGCTAAGGATGAAGCTGCCAGGTAACAGGAAAAGAGGAAGGCCTAAGATAAGGTTTATGGATGTGGTGAGAGAGGACATGCAGATGGTTGGTGTGACAGAACAAGATGCAGAGGACAGGAAGAAATGGAAACAGTTGATCTGCTGTGGCGACCCCTAACGGGAGCAGCCGAAAGAAGAAGAAGACTTCCCATAATGTATCTGCAAGCTGAGTGTAATACTTAGTGATTTATTGTGAATAAAATAAACGTGCACACAATTTTAAGTGGAATGGTATTTTAGCTTTTTATTAAATTGAGGTTGTGCAATGTTTGTTGAAACAACATAAATGAAAGACATCTGTGTTCAACTAGCGTATTTATGTTGACTTCCATGTTTTAAATATCAGCTGCTTTTATCGCTCTTTCTGTTTGAACAGTAGAAGGTGGCAAATCTGTATTTGTGGTAGTGTTTATTAGTGAATTTTTTAGTATAGCCTGCCTAACTTATTATTGAATGGGTTTTTGCTATCTCAACATTCCTAATATGGTTGGCAGGCCTTTTACTGGCATGTACTTGTTCAATTCCACTTCTCTTGTAATGCTACATGATTGCACTCTAATGGTTTGTTAACTACAACATTACATATCATTTCCTGTCATCGTACCTCTCAACTGTCCAGATTTTCACTGAATGCCCAAATTTGAGGCTTATATTTTTGGTCTGTTCCTCATGAAATTTGTGGTTTTCTGGTAAATCACTGGGAAGATCTGAAGACTGAAGTCACTAAATAATGACATATATTTGAGTTTCAGACTTCAGATTCTTCAGAAAATGTATGTTAAAAGAAACCCTGTTATTCTAGCAAATTTCTATAAGAGCAATATTCAAGATATGTCCATATTTTTGGGCTTTGCCCCCCCATGTTTCATCAGGCTTTTTCCAGATTTCTTGCAATAAGAGGCTGAGAGGTATGCCTGTCATTGATATGTCACAAGTCAATAATAGTTTTATTGTATTTCTGAGGTGCTGCATAATATATTCATGATTCTCATTAATTTTTTTAACTGTGCAGGTACATATGTAAGCATAACACAAACATAGGCAGTGGCAGTGATACATTTGTTGAGGGACAGTTATGTATATGTGTCATGCACGTAATTTCTAGCTATAACATATTGTCTATGTGATTGTGATTGTGCAAATTGCTCAACTTTTTAGTTCCATTACAACTATATAAAGCCCAGCAGCCTTGAGTCAATAAGTTACTGGATGACTGGTGTCCATTTGTCCAGCTTGGATTACCTGGGATAGTTCTGTTGAGCAAAAGTTGGATGTAAAATCAAGCAAACTGCCAAATGTGAACTAAGAATTGCTGCACTCAGTGTAGGTTCACTGATAGGATGGAGCTTGAAAATGAATGACATGATGGTAAGGAGGAGGCTGGACATCCTATGTATTCAGGAAATAAGATGGAAGGGCAGCACAGCAAAGCCACTTGACATGGGATGCAGAGTCTACTACATAGGAGGAGGATAGGCTAGAGATGGTGTGCGAATTGTGGTAAGGGACAGGCTTCACAGAAGGCAATGAGTGATGTCATCAGAAGTAGTGACAGACTCTTGGTAATCAGACTCCAGCCTAATAATAGGGTGATATTCATAATCTCAATCTATGCCCCACAGCAGCAGCTGCAGTACCCACTAGATAAAGCAGGACAATATGAATTGGTGTTAACAATGGATGATTTGAATGCACATACTGGGACAGACAGAACTGGATATGAGTATTGCCTGGGTTCACATGGGTGGGGCAGCAGGAATAAAGGAGAGGTCATTCTAGACTTTTGTCTGGAAATGTCTTGATGGTGGCCAATACATGGTTCAGAAAAAGAAACAGTCACAAGATCACATACTAGAGTGGCCAAAATGAATCTCATGTAGATTTTGTCTTAGGAGGGATAGGGCACTGGGTTAGAATCAGTGATTGCAAAGCCATCCCCAGTGAAGCAGTCAGCCCACAGCATAAACCACTGGTTGCCACAATTAGCTACATGCAGTAGTCAGAGAAGGCTGTAATGTCAGCCGAGACCAGGCTAAAGACCTGGAAGTTGAATGGAAAGAAAACACAACAGTTCAATGAATATACTCAGGGCTCTAGCACATCAAGAAGAGAAAAGAGGTGGATTTCCAGTTGAATGACAGCACCTTAAAACAGCAAGCGTGAGGACTACAGAACAGATATGCAGATAAGCCAGGTATGGAAATAAGGAACATAAGAAAAGCTGGTGGTGAAATGCAGAAATCCAGGAAGACTTCAAAAGAAAGAAGGAGTGCAGGAAAAAAGTAGGAGATAGAAAAGATGGACCAGGCTAGGAAGTACTACTGGGTGGTTAACAAAGAGGCTAAGAGAAGAGTTGCAATAGCAAAGAGCAAGGAATCAGAAACACTTTACCAGCTTCTGGAAAGGGAGTCAGCAGATGGCACAAACTATACCAGGTTGCAAGGCAAAGAAAGATAAAAATGATAGTCAGACTCTCTTCATTAGGGATGCAAACAACAACATGCTCATCAGTTCATAGGACATCAAAGTAAATGGAAGGAGTACTTCCAGTAGCTTCTGAATGAAGAAAATCCCACAGGAGATGTACTGCCCCAGACACAACTTAAATGAGAGAAGAGAAGGAGTCTACCATACAAGAAGTAAGGACAGTGCAAAGGAAAATGAAGTCAGAGAAAGCAGCAAGCTCAGATGAAGTCACAGAAGATACAATAAAAATGCTGGGTATGATAGGGGAAAATGGCTCCTGAGAGTACTTGTAGCAATGTGGAGAGAAAGGTGTATCCCAGGTGACTGGAGAATAAGTATACTAGTGCCAGTGCTCAAGAAAAAGGGGACATTCACAACTGTGTGAAGTACTGAGGTATCAAACACCTGTCACATTTCATGAAAGTTCTGGAGAGGCTGACTGATAAATGAATATTCAGAGTAGTTCAAAGTAAGATGGGAGATGAGCAGTTCATATTCAAATCAGGATGCAGCACAACTGACAATGTTTGCAGTGAGACAGATAGTTGCGAAGAAGCTAGAGATGAAGAAGGAGTCCAACTGGATAATTCTAAACTTGGAAATAAATATGACAAGGTGCCAAGAAAGCTGATATGGGCAGTCCTGCAGTGGTTTGGAATCCCAGAAACATTGGTAGAATTAGTGAAAGCCATGTACAAGAACCCAATGACTCAAGTATGAACAGTGTTTGGTCAAACAGAGGGGTTTTCAGTGGGAGTGGGTTTGCATCAAAATTCAACTCTGAGCTCACTGCTTTTCATACTGGAAGTGGACTACATTAGCACAGAAGGGAGATCAAGAAAACTGCTGTATGGAGATGATGTAGCATTACAGCAGCCTCTGATCAAGAACTTCAGCAAAGAATAGGAGAATGGAATGCAAAACTGAAGGCATATAGGATAGGATGAAAGTGAGTACAGATAAGACAGTTGTCAGGGCAGCAAATGGAAATCAGTAGAAGCTGAGAAGTAAGATAGAAGGGAAAATAGTGGATCAGGTAAACAGCTTCAAGTATCTGAGAAATGTGGTTGAGGAGAAGGGAAGTCTGAATGAAGAGGTCAAAGCTAAAATCAGAGGAGTTGCAGCCAACTGGCACAGAGTGTCTGGTATAATATATAACAGAAGAATGCCAAAGAAGCTGAAAAGTAAGGTGTACAAAACAGTGGTGTGACTAGTACTACTGCATGGTGCAGAAACTTGGCAGTAGAGGCAGAGCAGTTGAGAAAGCTAGAAGTGATGGAGATGAAGTGTCTGACATGGTTGGTTGGATGTGCACTGTAGGAGAGATGAATAAATGAGGGCATAAAAGCAGAAGCCAAATTAGCTTCAATTACAGAAAAGATCAAATTGAAATAATTGTGGTAGCTCAGGAACATGCGCAGAAAATCAGAATACAATCTGATGAAGAAGATTTGGGACAGACAGGAAGAAGTCAAGAGGAAATAAGGGAGTCCAGCAAAGAGGTAGATGGACTGTATGAGAGAAAACCTGAGACAGTCAGGCATGAATGTCGAAGAAGGCAGGAGTGCGGCATTGAATAGAGGTTGATGGCAACAGATGACATAACACCCTGACCCCATGTAGAAAATAGGAAAAGGGGGGGGGGGTTGATGATGATAATGGTGATAATAATGATGCTGTGATATCGCCTATTATACCATTTAAGCACGCATATTGGCCAACGCATTTAAACTAATGCATGCACGTAAAATCGAAATCGGAAATGGAAAGGTCCAGTTGTCTAGCGTTGCGTCCATTAGCATTTAAAGCTTACTGTCTCGGCAATTTAAGGTTTTAAAACAGCAACACAGGGTTTTTAAAGCAGCAGAGATTGTCGTTGTTTTTTTTAAACTCCTTAAACATAGCGGCGATAGTAACATACGACATAAAAGCCTTGCTTCTGTTGCTTTCTTGTTAAAGCTGTTTATTAAATTTGTTTACAATTTAATGGGTTTAACACAGCCACAGACAGCTTTAAAAATAAGCAACGGATCGCCCTTGCTTATGTAAAGCTTGCATCGAAATGTTAAACCCATTTAACATAGTGAACACAGTTCTAAAGCCAACGGAGATCTGCCTTTTCAGCTCTGTTTTTTTTAAAAATTTACATATTTTAGTTTTGCTTAAAAATAGCGAGAGCTGTAAAAAACAATGGAGCTGTTGTTTCTTTTAAAGTTGTCTCACCATGTTGTCCCCCATTTAACAAAGCAAAACATGCAAAACAATGGAGATGCTTTTTTCTCAGCCAGCTTTTGCACAGCTACATAGTGTACAGGCGCATGCATCGCAAAGTACATACAACTGCCGCGCCGAGAAGCAGCGCTGAAGGGCAAAGGAGATTATGCAACACGCATAATTTAAGAAAAGCAATTATTTTTTTATAAATAATAAGTAATGAGTATAAACAATGGTAATAACTTCTATAATGTTGAGGGCTTCCACGTTGATCCCTCGGGCTTCACCCTCGGGACCAAATCACGCCAATCGTGGGTAAATCCAGCATTACTCACACCCAGCTGTGGGTTATTGCTATATTAGCCATATTGCATTTCTCATCTCATTTGCATATATATTTGAAGTGTACCATTGCTTATTAATCTTACAATACATTTTAAACACATCTATTTTAATCATGTGATGTAAACATTAAACATTATTTGCACATTATAATAAATTATAGTGGAAATGTAAATATCATATTGACACCTCAACACGAATGGGTGAGGCACACACTGGGCAATGTATAGGGGGTCGTATTTCTTAAAAAACATTTTCAGATACTGCATCTTAAACTGATATGAGGTCTGTTTTGCAGTATGGTTATATGAGGAGTGATATTCTCATAGATTTGTTATCACTATTAATTTATACTGGGCCAAATCTTTGGAACAGAGTTCTGCATTAATGTTGCATGTCAAAGTAGTATAACATACTTGTCTTGAGACTCACTGTTCTGTATGTCTTTGTGCTATGCGCATGTGTGTTTTGCATGCATACTGAAGGCTGATGTGTCATTAAATGTAAAAGTAATAACAGAAGCATGTTTTATAAACTGAATATTGAATGTCATGTAATGTACTGGAGCAACATAATGACAATAATATGATGGGCATACTGGCCCATTCATGGCCTTCCATTCATGTCATCAATATATGAATATTACGTCATTTAGAATGTTGCAAAATCATGACAGTACACTTGTTATTATTACACCTTTGTGTCTTTTGTTATACAATGTATAAATAAACCTTGTGTGCCATATCTGCTGACCATCATGGTGTCACAACAAGTGTACTGTATTGTGATAAAACTTGAACAGACACTTCACATATCATGTCTCATATGTTTTGATATTGTTAATTGCATAACATATGCTTTCTTTACAATTATGTTGGTGCATAACTGATAGTGTTTTATTATAGACATGTTTGGCATATGACTATGATGTTCTTTACTCACCGTTGTGTACATTAGTATGGACTAAATTTATGCCTTACATCACATATGGTGTTAGAGTTGGATAAGCTCATATACATGTAACATCACATACACAATAGTTACAACATGTAGATTTGTAAGTTTGCATGATGTTTGATTTATTCATCAATTTTTGGTTAATAGCTATTATGTATGTATAATGTTTTCCCTAGTGCTTAACTTTGAGTATGTGGGACCCATGCCAGCTCACCAGTCATATGACAGTGACATGCCAAACCACTGCTAGCAAAGTCAGACTCCAAGGATCAGTTTGATGACCATGATGGGGATGATAATGATGATAGACCTAGACCTGCACACACCATTGTTTCTGATTTTTAATGTAGAAGACATCCACCACCATGTCAAGCAGATGATTTTCAGGATCAGATCTGGGAAGTAGTGACAGATATCTTGCAGAAGCAGATGTGGAACCTGATGGGTAACTTCTTTCAGGACATGGCACAGATCATGTTTGACTCCTTCTAAGAGATTGTTAGATAGATTTTTTTGTGATGTTCGACCCCATCAGGGTGGGCCCTGAGAACCATAAGTATTGTTTGTGGATTTCTCTTTTGTAATGCTGCCACCATGGTGCTTTCCATATTAAAATATTTACAATTGTGCTGAGATCCCATATTGCTGTCATGCTTTTCTGACATACGTCATAATGTATACTACACATATCATGTCTTATGTGGCTTTATCTTGCTGCTGCAGTGTAACACACTTTACCAAATGACACATTTTAACTATTACTATTTACATGATCATGCTGTCATTACTGCATATGTTGCTCCATATGGGCAGGGGTGCTACTCTTTCAATGTGTGTGTGTGTGTGTGTGTGTGTGTGTGTGTGTGTGTGTGTGTGTGTGTGTGTGTGTGTGTGTGTGTGTGTGTGTGCATAATATATTTATGTCCGATAGACTCTGGCCCTGTATGTGACAGATATGCCTATTGCAGTTAGCATAATATGAGTAGGACAGGATTGTTCTGCTTGTTTTGTTCCTTTATATACTCCAAAGGGATGACAGCAACTCAAATACTACATTATTCCCATTTTTCTCACATAACATAATGAGGTGGGTCAAGTGTGTTGATTTGCATATGGTATCCATCGCATTTCACCCATTTCTGTATTAGCTGTTGCTGTCTTATGTCTGTTCAGTAGCATGACTTCTGTTCTACTGGCACAATGACCTTGTGTGTGGCATTTACTGGCAAATATTGGGCCTTGTTAGATTAGTGTATTGTGACTGGTACATATGAACATATATCCTTGACAGACTGTAATGATGTTCACTGGTCCTTTAGTGAATATATAAAGGTGTTGCTTTATTTAGCATCATTAATGACTCGCTTATTTTTCAGTATTTTTGTTATGTCAATAGCATGTCTTTTTGACAATAGCTTATATTAGGACATGTATACATAGATTTGCATACATGTCCACATGAATGAATTTGTAGTACATATGCTCTGATTTACACATACAGTATGTGATAGACACAAAACCTCCCTTGTAATATGTGACTGGTTACGTGCACTTATTCCAATTTTCTGTGCTGTACTTACGTACACAAGATTATCATTTTTTTTTAGTCCCACACATGTACAGTGATATTTATATCAATGGTGATTGTGCCAGCTGTTGTATTATGTTTGCATGGCAGTATATATGTATATGTGATACTCAAACCTACTTTTCTTGTGTATGTATCCCATTTGCTGTTAACTGTTGCAGTATTCTCAGCACATGAACCTTGTCTGTTACAGTGATCTATCAATCACAGCAGCAAACAGCTCAAATTTGCCACTTTGACAGATACAAATGGGAGGTGTTTGGGGAAGGAAAGATGAGTTTAAGGACTACAGCTTAGGCATAACAATAGAATGAAAACTGTCCACTTTAGAAAGAAAAAGAAGCAACGGACTGAGAATACTCTTCTGTGTGGTTATCCATGTTTGTCTTTTAAGTATTCATTGAAAAGCAAGAAACGGTAATTAAACCTGACTGACTAAAAGAAAGCAACGTATACATGAAAACACATGTAAAGTCAATGCATTGACAGGAGTATAGGGGCTATGATGCAATATTTTTAAACCAAATACCACAATGTGGGATACCTAGAGGTAGACTAAAAATAAAGATGCCAGACCCCATGTGGGCAGACTCTGGAATTACATTTAAAATTATAAAAAAATGTACATAGAGTCCAGAAATGGTGTTAAAATGTATGAAACATTGAGACATGTTTTTTCAGTTCTTGGGTGCAGTTCTCCTTTAACTTCCATAAACATATATTTATCACCATTTGCTTCATATTCTATGCCACTAGTGTAGGTATGTATAATGTAGATCAGTGAGAAGGATGTACCTTGTCAGCCACTGTAGCTAGATAGCACGTGCATTTATAAGTCTGAGCACATGCAAGAACAGTGCCATTTTGTATAGTCAGCCAGAGTGAATGCAGGTATGAATGGAGATCCACATGCGACTGTATTTGAAGTAATAAGTCAGTTAGTTAGTCTAAATACATATTTCAGTTGCCAATTCTGATGTGTTTATGTACAGTAAATATCTGGAACCCATACACTGCTTCATCGTCTCTTACTGAATACATGAGACAAGCGACATGGGGCCAGAATGGGATCTGAGTTGAAATAGCACACAAGCCATGAGTCACAAAGATAAAAGTGGAGAAATATACTGGAGTGAACTCGCAAAAAGGTCAGTGGTTATTTAAAGGTGCTTAAACTTGTTTAAATGATTCGCCAAACAATCAGAATGTTCAGAATAATTACTGAGATAAACAAAATGTCTAAAATTGCAACATACTGATAAAAAGGATTCAAAATAAAAACAAAAGTGTTCAAAATAATGTGTTAAAATAAAAGAAAAGGCTAAAATGACCAATTTTTTTTCACAATGTACTACTTTTTTGCATTAATTAAAGCTATCTGAGGTATCTGAAGTGTCCAGAGTGCAGTGTTAAAGTGAAGCCTTTTCAGAGAGATTGTTGTACATTTGAGCATAACTACAAGTACCTGGTCTATGCTTATATTTAAATAAATTTTGTTATTATAGTAGAGGGATTTCATAGACCTGAAAAGCTGGTGTTTGATAACAATATTGTCGAGAATTGGAGTGTGTTTGAGCAAGAGTATGATATTTTCATACAGGCTCCATTTTCTGATAAAGATGCACATACAAAAGCCTTTATACTTCTTAATTCAGCAGGCTTGGAAGGCATTGAGAGGGAATGTTCATTTCTGTATGCACCTGCTATGTATGCAGAGGAGGGGGGACCACCATATTGTGCAACAAGCTGAGACGCAGGAAAATCCTGAGTGCTTAAAACTTAAATTTAGAGAAATGTGTAACCCTCAAATGAATATTATGATGGAAAGGCACATATTTTACACAAGAAATCAAAAGCCTGGTGAAACTATAGCAGCATATATTATTAACTTAAGAAATAAAGCTAAACATGCATTTTTGGTGATTTAAGAGATGAGTTAATAAAAGACGGGCTTGTATGTGAGGTTAATAATGATGCAGCGAGAAAGATTTTGCTTCAAGACAGTGATTTAACATTCAGCAAAGCCATAGAGATTTGTCAAATATATCAACTTACAGAAAAGCACACAAATATGCTTAAGAATGAAAAAAGCAATGTTTTCAGGTTGTCCATCTGCTATCATAGTAGACAATGGTGGTGAAGACAAACATGAAAGAAACCTAATGAAAGTTCTAGACCATGCATGTGAGGTCAGTCTTAAACTGAATCCTCAGAAATGTAATTTGAAGCTGAGAGAAGTTACTTATGTGGATCATTTGTTCACACCACATGCTCCAGAGACCTAAACCTCATTACCACAATCAACAGAACATGCTGGAGAGACAGGTTCATAACCCAGAGACTGCCCATGCTATGGAATAGACTTCCCATGCATGTCAAACAGAGCACCTCAATGGCCCTCTTCAAGAGAAATCTTGATGAGTGGTTTGGAAATAGAAAGTTCACCCTAGGGATCACTCCAGTGGCTCTACTTGATAGAGGCACTGGGAACTAACGCCGGGTGGCACAATGCCAGGACACTTCTATGGTCTAGGCTTGTAAAGGCACCAGGGCCATTAGCCTAGTACACACCTATGAACCTATGGACAAGTTCTGGCTTACAACCAGATCTGTCCAAGCAAGAAGCAATTCTTGAGATGCCAGTTCCAGAAAATGTCACTTATTTATAACATTTTTTTGTTATGGTCAACTATTTAGAAAAGTTCATCCCAGACGTAAGTGAGCTTTCAGCACCCTTACGTGAGCTGACACACAAAAATGTAACCTGGTCCTGGTTGGAGCAACACCAAAGAGCATTTGATACTCTGAAACAGAAAATTGCAAGTCCACCCACACTGAAATACTATGATGTTCACAAACCAGTAACTCTTTCATGTGATGCTTCTAAGTA
This sequence comes from Protopterus annectens, assembly GCF_019279795.1. Taxonomy (NCBI): domain Eukaryota; kingdom Metazoa; phylum Chordata; order Ceratodontiformes; family Protopteridae; genus Protopterus; species Protopterus annectens. The sequence goes on from NC_056735.1 coordinate 900,512,341, forward strand.
TGGCCTTGGTGCAGGATGTCTTCAAAAAGAAAATTCCAGTAGCCTATGCATCCAGAACTTTAACCCAAATTGAAATGCAGTATGCACAAATAGAGAAAAGAGCTTTTAGCAGTAGTGCTCACATGTTTGAAGTTCAATGATTTTTATTTATGGCAAGCCTGTTCAGATGGAGACTGATCACCAACCTCCAGTGACAATTCTGAAAAAGCCAATACATACCACCCCAGCATGACTGCAATGCATGATGTTAAAATTGCAAAAGTACAATTTCAATATATTCTATACAAAAGGCAAATATCTTCACCTTGCAGATGCTTTGTTGAGAATACGCAGACAAACAACAGAACAGCATGACAATGAAAAAGCAGATTTTGAAGTCATGGAAGTCAGAAAATTTTCCCCATCACTTCTTGATGATCTCAGAAATCACATAGCTTCGGACCCTATGCTCCAGAAGCTGAAACATGTTATCAGTGAAGAATGGCTAGCTAAACAATCCAGTCTACCACTAGATATCCAGAAATATTTTCCTTACCGAGACAAGCTCATAATGGAAGACGGAATCATCATGAAAGGTCCAAAAGTGGTAATTCCTCAAGCATTACAACAAGATATATTAACATTTTGCATTGTAATCACCCAAGAACTGATTCAACCAAAAGAAGAGCAGGATGCATAGTATTCTGGCCTTCTATCTCAAAAGAAATAGAGAAGGAAACTCTAGCATGTTCTATTTGCAATAGTACTAAACCGCACCAACAAAAAGAACCACTTCAGCTAAACCAGATTCCTGCATTACCATGGTCGATGGTTGCTACTGATATTTTTGAGTGGAATGGTCATCATTACCTTGTGGTAGTAGACTCTTATTCACATTGGTTTAAAATTGACCTTCTTCCCAACTTAATATCAAGCACTGTCATTACTAAATTGAAGAGACATTTTTCTGTCAATGGTAGTTTGCACAAAGTTGTTTCTGACAATGGTGCACAGTTTACAAGTCAGCAGCTCAAGAAATTTGCTGAGTCTTGGGGCATTGTCCATGTTACTAGTAGTCCTGAGTATCCACAGTCCAATGGATTAGCTGAGAGTGCAGTTCAAAGTGCAAAACAGTTGTTGGAGAAATCCAAGAGAGATGGTACCAATGTATTTCTTAACTAACCCAATCTCAGAAAAGTTTCACAAGATAACTTACTTGGTTCACCTGCTCAGAGATTAATGTCCAAACAGACTAGAAGAACTTTACCGATCAGTAAACAATTATTAGTACCGAATGTGAAGAGCAACAAAATGGTCAAGGCTCAACGTTAAAAAAAACGCCAGTCACAAACGTTGTACTACAATAAATCCAGCAAACCTCTTAGACCTTTAAAACCAGGGAAAACTGTGAGAATGCAAACATCTAAAGAATATGACCAAGTGGGTATTATCAAAAATATTTGCCAAGAACTGCAATCTTACATTATAAAATCTGATGGAATGGATTTCAGATGTAATCAAAGACATATACTTCCAATCGCCGAACCAGTGATTCAGCAAATTGCCTGTGTCAAAGACTCTATTTCTCAGAGTGATGCTACTCTTGTTCAAATTACAGAGGACAGTGTACATTCTTCCAGTATTCCTGATGTATCCCCTGAAGTTTTAAATGAGAAAGAATCCCAAGAGACTGCCTCAGTTGCTAAATCCAGTCCTAACTACTATGTAACCAGATCGGGTAGAATCTCGAGATTTATTTCAAAATACACAGTGACTTGGACTTGAGTTCATAGGTTCATAGGTGTGTACTAGGCTAACGGCCCTGCCTAGCTCAAGAAGATTTCCTGGCATCATGCCACCCAAAGTTAGTTCCCAGTGCCCCTGTTAAGCAAGGCCACTGAACTGATCTCCGGGGTGAACTTCCCATTGCCCATCCACTCCTCAAGATTTCTCTTAAAGAGGGCCAGTGAAGTACTCTGCTTAACATGAATGGGAAGTTTGTTCCAGAGTATGGGAAGTCTCTGGGTTAGGAACTTGTCCCTCCAGCATGTTCTGTTTATTGTGGTAATGAGGTTTAGGTCCCTGGAGCGTGTGGCATGGAGGGATTGGGATTTCTTTAGGTGTAGTTTATCCAGCAGCTCTGGGTCAGACATAGCTTTGTAGGTCAAGCAGAGATTGCCTCTAAGTAGGTGATAAGAGGCAAAGTATAGCCGGAGTTTTTTTAGTCTGCCCATATAGGGCATGTGTCTAAGGCCTAAGATCCTCTTAGTGAAGTATTTTTGTGGCCTTTCCAATTGTTGTAGGTGTCTAGTGAGGTACATACCAAATGGGGCATTGTATTCTATAACAGGTCTAATGAGGGACGAGTAGAGAGGGATGAGAAACCTTTTGCAATGAGATGTGCCATATAGAATGACTTTCTGACTACAGTGGCAATGTGGTTATCAAAGGAGAGGTTGCTGTCAACCTGTGTCCCCAGGTCTCTTATCACACCTTTGGTGTTTAGTGGACTACCGCTTATGTGTTAGTTTATGGGCACCACATTTTTCCCAAAGGGAATGACAATGCACTTTTTGGCATTGAGATTAAGGCCATGGTTCTAGCACCAGTCATTGGTGTCAGTGAGGCCTTTTTGTAGAATGTCTACATCAGTTGGAGAATCAATAATGGCTCCCAGTTTGAAATCATCTCTGAAATTGGTCAGCCAGAGTCCCATTGTGTTGTCTTGAACTTCAGAGAAGTAGATGCCAAACAGGAGCGGACCTAGGGCTGATCCCTGTGGGACACCACTTGGAACTGATTGGTATTCAGATTTGGAGTCTACTACTTTCACACTGTGGGTGCTATCAGTTAGTCAGTCGGTAATCCATCTTATGACATATGGGTTTATGCCTAGTTTAGTGAGTCTATCTATGATTTCTGAGTGAAGGATGATGTCTAAGGCCTTGGCAAGATCTAGGTAGGCTATGTGAACTACAGTGCCCTCATCCACAGCTCTGATGACAGACTCAAAGAAGTCTATCAGGTTGAGCAGGCATGATCTACCTTTCACAAACCCAAACTGCGTGGGGTCCAGAGTTTGGAGATTCCCTATGTCCTTATTTATAAGGTCCACGATGATGCACTTCATAGCCTTACATATCAGACTCATCATACTAATGGGGCAGTAGTTCCCAGGTTCTGTAGTTGCTCCCCCTTTGTGGAGTGGGATGACAGTAGCAGTGTGCCATTTGGTAGGAACAAAGCCTGAAATGAGGTTGTGATTGAACAGGGTACTCAGGTGTGGTGCCAGTTCACTTTGTAATTCATGTAGAACACAGCCAGGGATATTATCAGGTCCCATGGAAACTGTATTCTTGGCTTTGGACAGTGCATTTTTTACCTGTGTAGCTGTGATAATAGGGACTTGGCATTCCTCGGGTATTGTGATAGGCCCCTTAGTGGGTGAAAGGGGAGTAAAGTCCGCACTGAACCTGTCAGCCAATATGTTTGCAATATCAGTTGGTTCTGTATATGTATTGCCATTGTGCTGTAACTCAGAGCAGATCTGATTATTGCCATGTAGATTATTGACATAACTATGGGATGCCTTGTGATTGTCTTTTGAATTTGCAGCAATTTTGTTTTCATAGCTAGCTTTAGAGGATTTAATGATGGATCTCAGTTTTTTTCTGAGGCTAACAAGGGAGTTTTTCCAATCTTGGGAATTCACCCTTTTCTGCAACAGTTTTTTCCTACTGTTGTAGAGTTTGCTTATGGTGGAGGACCACCAGATTGGCTTCCTGTTTTGGAGGAGAGCATTTTGGTTCTGTTTGCTATGGCCTATTCCATGCACTTGTGTATATGCTCATACCGTGCATTGGTGTATGATTCAGCAGTCATGCACCTATTTTTCATTTGCATGAGTGTCATGAAGTTAGCCACCTCTGTTTTTAAGAGGTCAAAATTGGTTTTGAAGAAGTTTTTACAGTGGTTTCCTTTTGGGGGGTGAAGGTGGTATGTGGATATCCATGGTGATTAGCCTGTGGTCAGATCTGACCAGAGAGGAGTTGATTACTGGTGTACAGCAACGGTTGCCCATGTTAGTAATGACCAGGCCAAGGATGTTTCTATCTCTGGTAGGGGTAAGAATGAGTTGGTCCAGGGTGTTGGAATTAATGAATTCCAGAAAACATTAAGCAAGTGTGTTGGTACATAAGCAATTTTTCCAGTTAATGGAGGGGTAGTTAAAGTCTCCCAGTATAAGGGTATTGGGCTGTACCCTAATATTTTCCAATGTGTTTAGGAATGTGGAGTGAGAGTCTTGGGACATGGTGGGGGATCTATAGCAGGCTACAGCCAGGATTGCAGTTTTACCCAGTGTTAGTTGTACCTGAAGTATCTCTGATGCGGTATGTTGTGCTACTAGTCTGGAGGTGTGCATATCCTTTATGAATATGGAGACACCACCACCTTTGGTGCTTCAGTCCAGGTTTAGGGGCCAAAAGGTGTGGTATAAATTATAGCCTGGTAGTGCTGGGGTGCTCTGCAGAGTCTTGAACCAGGTCTCGGTCACTGCACAGATGTCAATGTTCTCCATTTTAAGGAGTGTTTCGAGCGAGTGCTTTTGGCACTGAGACTTCTAGCGTTGAATAGCATAACCCTCAGATTTCATTTTCTTGTAGCTGTTATGGTGGTAATTTTGTCTCCAGGACATTGCCTAAAAAAGGCACTATTGGGGTGGCAAGAACCTTGGCCAATATCCGGAATCCCTGGGGTGACAGGTGCAGGCCATCTCTGGTGAAGCTTCGAGGTCTGTCGATCATGTCATCCCAGGCAGACAGATACTAGATCCCCTTAGAATAACACCAGAAACTTAGCCAACTGTTGAAGTCAATCATTTTCTGTTTGTACTGTGGTATCATTCTGGGTGACGGTAGGATGCTGCTCAGAGCTAGGGTCATATCTGCCTGGGCTACAAGATCTGAGAGCTCCTCTATGTCTCTTTTCATGTAGTTCAGGGAGGTATGTCTCAGGTCATTCACACCAACATGGAGAATAACAGAGTCATATTTGTACCTGTTGTGGAGTGACCTAAGTGCATGCGTTATGTGGTGGATCCTGGCACCCACCAGGCAGCTGACCATAACTTTCTCCTTATTCAACCTAGTGATTGGGACATCAGTGTGCCTTACTATTGAGTTACCTATGACTACCGTATTGGGTAAGTTGTTTTGCCTTATGGGCTTTGGTTGAGTGGCACACCGTTCATGTGAGCTATGTGTCTCATCGTTTGTGCTGGGATATGGTTGTTTGCATTTCTGCCTTGGAGGTCTCTGTTGTTTGGGCAGATTTTTATTGTGACCCTCCACAAACGTAGGTGTGTGCTTTGTGTTACTATGTGAGGGTTGTAGTGCTGTAAGTTCTGGAGTGTTATTTGTTGAATGTGGTGTGGTGCAGGTGTTAACCTTCTCCTCTTGAGTGGATAATCCAGTCTTGGCTGGAGAGTGCTTGGCTTCCAACCTGGCTATATATGTGCATCTCTCACAAGTCATAGTGTTGGGAGGTAAGAGGAGGAGGAGAGGGTTGTCTGTGTACATGAGGTAGTTGCTACATTGCCTCAGGATGCCCAAGTTCACCAGGTTGACAGGAGAAAGCACAGGGAACTGACCTTTAGACATGCCTGGATATGAGCTCACTACATTAAGTACTGAAGAGTTTTACAGGAAAAATGTCACTCAAAGTGTCTGAGTCTGTACAGAACACTGCCAAACACTTGAGGGGAAACTAATACACAGACCCTGAAAATTTAAGGATGAAGTATTTAGGCAGATATTCTAAAGTTAGGAAGAAATCAAGCAGTACTTACTGAAAATAAAGAATTAGCTTGTCAAGAACAATGAAAAGAGGGGAGATGCATGAATGGCTACTGCCTGCCTATTATTAATGCTGGTTTCAGCACAGTTTCACTCTGTTGGGATACAATACTACTTTGCTTCTTCTCTCACCAGAAGCAAAATATTAGCACCAATCCCAAGAAGAAAAGCATGCCATGGCCTGTTTGGTGATCCACAGTCTTGTTCCAGATGTTAAAAGGGTCTGCAGGCTTGTAGCCTTTTTCTGGTAGATGCCTCGAATATCAACCAGACCAATCAGGTATGTTAAGCACAGACACAAACTCTCCAACCAGAAAGAGTTAGGAATCAATGCACTCTGCTCCTACTCTCACCAGGATCAGAATATAAGCACAGGTACCAAGCTATCATCTGTAAAGCAGTTATTAAGCTTTTGATTGATCAGCAGTCTCCAGGAAATAATGTAACTGCACTCCTTATCTCACCAGGAGAAAACAGAAGCACTAATCCCAAGATTACTACTGAGAGGCAGAATGTGGGCTCTCCAATAACTGGTGGTCTTGCAATAGATGCTTATAAAGGTAAGATGAAAAAAATGGTTTATCCTAAGCAATGCAGTGTGGACTAGAGGAGTTAGATGTGAAAGTAGGTAACTTAAGTTTTACCTGTCTAAAAAGTGGAGAGTCACTATTTTTAAAACAGCAAGATAGACTGAAAGGGGGTGGTTACTTTTTTAATCTGGTGATATGAAATACAGCAGGATGGCCAATAAATTTAAATAGTTGAAGGGCAATGATTTCATAAAATGATAAATTTGTGCTTACTCACACCAACCAGTATATGCAGATAGGAAATAAGATATATGGTCAAATTAACTTAAGGGGCAGTCAACTAGAAAGACAGTGGTGTTTAAGAACACAATGGTAACTGGGAGGGAGGGTGGGCAAATTTTTTCTCTGACTCACAAGAGACAGAGCAGTGCTGTCTTTTCAAGTTTTAATATGTAGTTAAAAGCAGAATGCAAGTAAAACACAGTGTAAAGAAAACAAATCACAATATACAAAATAGAAAAAGGCAATAAAGCAATACAGAATACAACAAATAAAAAGCATATCAACCTTTCCCTTACAACAAGCTGCAGCAGAGTATGGGTGAGCCTTTCCAGTAAAGCTCTGAAATGTTTTATTTTATCCCTTAAATAGAAGGTTTAGTTCCTAGCTCCACCCCCTCAGTTCACAGATGATTAACCTTAACTGACCTCTTCTAACTTATGTGTGACTCATTAATTGACCTGTTCTACTTTCTCTCTGACTCACAAGAGACAAAGCTGTGGTGTCTTTTCAAGTTCTAATATGCAGTTAAAAGCTGAATACAAGTAAAACACAATGTAAATAAAACAAATCATAGTATACAAAATAGAAAAAGGCAATAAAGCAATACAGAATACAACAAATAAAAAGCAAACCAACCTTTCACTCACAGCAAACTGCAGCAGAGTCTGGGTGAGCCTTTCCATAAAGCCCTGAAATGTTTTATTTTACCCCTTAAAGAGAAGGTTTAGTTCCTAGCTCCACCCCCTCAGCTCACATATGTTTAACCTTAACTGATCTCTTCTAACTTATGTGTGACTCCTTAACTGACCTGTTTTTATTTCTCTCTGATTCACAAGCGACAGAGCTGTGGTTTCTTTTCAAGTTTTAATATGCGGTTAAAAGCGGAATACAAGTAAAACACAGTGTACAGAAACAAATCACAGCATACAAAATAGAAAAGGGCAATAAAGCAATACAGAATGTGTTGTCATAAAGACTACCTGCCATTCCTGGCACCATCTTTATTTACTAGGATAACCCCTGGCTGCTGTTCGCTCTTGGCCCTTGGGCTTTCTACCTTTTCTGTCTTGATTTATTTTGTCCATTCTCAAGCTATCCAACTGGCCAATGCTCCAATTGGATTTAAGAACCCACCTGCAACCAAGGACCCTTCCCAACTTTGCAACTCTTTCTGCATCCTATAAGGGTTCACTATGCTATTCCATGAAAAGAAAGAAGAAACTGTCTTGATTTATTTTGTCCATTCTCAAGCTATCCAACTGGCCAACGCTCCAATTGGAGTTAAGAACCCACCTGCAACCAAGGAGCCTTCCCAAATTTGCAACTTTTTCTGCACCCTATAAGGGTTCCCTGTGCTATTCCATGAAAACAAAGAAGAAAGTATGTGTTTTCTTACACTGACTGTTTAACCTATTTTTAGTATCCTTGGACTGTATAGTCTGTAATTAAAGGCTTCTCAGCCAGGTAAGCCAGCAGCCATACGCCCCTCTGTACCCTGTAGTTAAATCCAGCCCCTGTCTGCCTTTTATATCCTTCCATTGCTGAACTGAGCATCCAATCTAACTCTAGACTAGCCCTCTCCAGACAATACTACTGTGTAATTTAAGTCCCTGGCCATTAGGTGGCACCCTTATCCAGTCCTTATCCTTTTGATTATCCCAACACCCAAGAATAACTCATTCTCCTGACTACTGTCTTCACCCTGTTACTATATTTCTCTCTTACACCTCTTGTCTTGCTGTAATCTCCCACTATCCTCCTTGGAATTCTTCCACTATACTTCTCATTTATTCCTCAACTACCCCAACCTAACTTACTTTATCAGTCAGCAATCCACTGATTGTTTTCCTTGCCTGTTTCACTCACTGGTCTCTACCCACTCCGTTCGCCCTGTGGGCTCACTCCGCTCCCCATACCCTGCCCCCAATTCCCACCCACCCCAGTGGTCCTACATGTATTTCTCTAAAACCACACCCCCATCAAATCTGCTCCAATCCAGCAGATCATCTAATTACCACTCCCAACCCTCATTAATCACAACACATTACCTAGTATTACCCCACCTCCCATCCCTCCTTCTTACATTATCGCACTGATTAATATATCTCCTAACCTGCTTACACTTCCTTACCTCCCATTCTTCATCCACTGTACAATCTTATAAAATGGCTATTTTAACCACCCCACACCAGATACAAATACTACTCTTATTATCACTCTTTCCTCCTCTTACCATTGCCTATCTGCTAACCTCCTACGAACAAACATCATACATCTCCATATCCTTCCTTTCCAAACATACTTTAACACTAACACTCCCTACCTCCCAAAACTTCATAAACACCAAATACAAACCCTGCTACCTACAAGCCAAATGTCATAGACTAGCACACATTAAGTATACCATTCTAAATATTAGAAAGTTACTTGACCATTACTACAAGCCTCGGTACCCTATAAATAAAATATACCTCCACTCCTTACTAAATGGGGACATCCATCCTAACCCTGGCCCAAACACCACACTTCCTACTGACAAGTCTAACAATAGTAATACCCTGGCCCCTACTAAACCTTCTAACTCTCTCTATATAGCTCATCTTAACATACGCAGCATCAATAATAAAATCGGCCACCTCCACACCCTCCTAGATGTCCAATTTGACATTCTATGTTTATCTGAAACATGGCTAAAGCCTACAACCAAAGACAATGAACTCACCCCACCTGGATGCAATATTCTTAGACTAGACTGCACAGCCAAAAAGGGAGGAGAGGTAGCAATCCTTTATAAAACCGAGCTACAAATCAGCACTGCAAACCTTAAACCACCTTCTGACAATAATGCGGAAATCCTCATTTCTAAATTTCAGGTTAACGCATGTAAATCCATATACATCATTTGTATCTACCTTCCCCCAGGAAATAACATTAATACCACTGAAAATATCCTTAATGTGCTCTCTATTAATCTCCCACAAGAAACTATAGTCCTAGGAGACTTTAATATAGACTGGAACACTTGTAGTAATGTACACCCTACTACCCACATTAACCTATATGGCTTTTCACAATATATTAACTCCCCTACTAGAATTAATAAAACTAATAACAAAGAAAGTACCTTAGACTGGATTCTGACTAATACTCCTCACCAAACATACAGAGTAGGCACCCACCCAGATGACCTAAGTGACCACTCACTAACTTATATTATCAGGCATAAAACCAACCTAACTTTTCCAAACACTTACAGGACAATATGCACCAACAAGTATTTTTACCCTGAACTCTTCCAAACAGAACTTAGACACTGTAACTGGCCTCCACTTAAATCACTCCCACTTAACGAAGCTGTGGAATATTTTAATTCCACATTCTTAGCCATCCTTGACCAACATGCCCCAATTCGCTCTGTTAGAAATAAAACTAAGCCTGCCCCCTGGCTCTCAAACACTACTAGGCAAAATATCCTTCACAGAAACAAATCTTGGGCCAAATGGTGTAATACTAAGGATCCTACAGATCACCAAACCTTTAGACAACTAAGAAATCTTGCAAAAAAGCCATCCTCTTAGACAAAAAAGACTATTATTACCAAATACAGCAAACTTACCAAAAAAACCACAAAAGTTTTGGAATAGCATAACAAACTACTATACCCAGGACAATCCAGCACACCTAAACCACAAGGCACTAACCCTGAGAATCCCACTTATACTGCTAATGCCTTTAATTCTTTCTTCACACATGCCATCCAAACTCTTGCAGGTCAACTTTCTACAGATACCTCAAAACTGCCTACAACTATGACAAGCCCGCCTCCACCTTTTCAGTTACAACCAGTTTCTACTTCCTTTATCTGCTCCCTTCTCCAAAAACTAAAACCTACCACCCCCTCAGCCGACCATCTCCCAGCAGAATACCTGCAAAAGGTGCTAAAGCCTTAGCCTATCCCATCTCCATTCTTGTTAACCATACCATAAGTGAAGGTACCATCCCATCTATCTGGAAAATTTCTCATATCATCCCACTACATAAAGGTGGGAACTCTTATGACTTTTCTAACTACCGTCCTATAGCTCTATTATCTCCCCTAGCAAAAATAATAGAGAAATGCATCCATAAGCAACTACTTAACCACCTACTCCAAAATAACTTACTTGCCATATGTCAACATGGATTCAGACCTTTCCATAGTACCACCACTGCCCTCCTAGCCTTCACAGACTGCATTAATAAAAACCGGAACAGCAATACTCTTGCCTCTGCAGTCTTTATTGATTTATCTAAAGCTTTTGATATGGTCAGTCACCAGCTCCTCATAAATATACTGAAATCCCTTTCACTTGAACTCCTAGCGATAAATTGGTTCAAATCTTACTTAGACAATAGACAGCAGGCTGTGCTATGGGACAATAAACTATCTAACCACCTTCCCATTTCCCTTGGTGTTCCTCAGGGCTCTATATTAGGCCCACTCCTATTTTCCATCTTTATCAATGACCTTCACTCTTCAATTCCTCATACCACTTGCATTCAATACGCAGACAACTCTACAATAATTTGTTCAGCCACTTCTCCATCTGAACTATAGTCTCTTACCCAAAATGCATTCAATATTGTAGAACAATGGTTTTTAAACCACTGCCTCCTCCTAAACCCCCAAAACACTAAACATTTACTGTTCATGCCACCCTGAAAGTCCACCCTAATAAATTTCTCTCTCACATCTAATAATGGCACTCTCATATCTTCTGAACTTACCACCAAACTTCTAGGTATAACAATAGATAGCAACCTTAACTTTGATATTCATATAAACAGCACAGTTAAAACAATCAACAAAAAATTAGGATCCCTTATAGAATCAAACCCTTTCTTACTCCAGTAGCCAGGACCGCTATAGCCAGAACTCACTTAATCTCCACTCTACTCTATGCTTCACCTATCTATACTAACCTTATTAAGAACAACTTAAATACACTGGCAATCTCCTACAATAATATTGCCAGATTTGCTACTGCCTCCTTTTTTAGAACACATCACTGTCTTAATCTAAAGCAACTCAGATGGCTTGAATTTCCAAACCAAGTTCATTTTCACCAGCTTACTATAGCCCATAAAACTCTTTACCAACCCACCAACATTCCAATACTCGCTAGCATTATTACCCCTTACAACAATCTTAAGAATTTACGCTCCTCAGACAAAATACTTATGAATACTTGCAAAACCAACAACTTGGCAGGAGACTCCCTCTTCTCTAATGCTGTTGGAAAGCACTGGAATATTTTACCCACTGAACTCGCTTCTCTGTCTTCATTAACTCTTTTTAAACAGAAGTTAAAACTATTCCTCCATACCCACTGCTTATGCCCCTGTACTAACCCTGACTAACTTTCCTCCCTTACACTAATGCATTCTCCTCACCTTTATAGACTTACCCTTAAGAAACCAAAGACTATGTCATGACAACAAAAATATATGTATGTATGTATATAGTAACATCTCTTGTATATTTACCTATTACTATTTGAGTTATGCTTATGATGAGTACTGTACTTTATATTACCAACAGATGTTTAAGTTTGACTGTTGCAACTTTTTATATTGTTTATTGTATCTGTTTTGGAGCTTATCTCCCCGGTCAATAAATGTAAAATAAAATAAAATAGAATACAACAAATAAAAAGCAAACCAACCTTTCCCTCACAGCAAACTGCAGTAGAGTCTGGGTGAGCCTTTCCAGTAAAGCTCAAATTATTATTGATGTTGATGTGATATCTAGCATGTATAATGTTTGTTCTTTATTGCATGTCAAACAAATTAAAGAAGGAGGATGTAGATCACAGAGAAGCTTGTACCTTGTCAGTCATTGTAGTTAGATCGTACATGCATATATAAATCTGAACACATGCAAGAACAGTACCATTTTGTATTGTCAGCCAGAGTGAATGCAGGTATGAATGAAGATGCACATGCGAGTGTGTTTGAAGTAATGAGTTAGTCAATTTACCTAAACGCATATTTCAGTTGCCAATCCTGATGTATTCATGTACAATAAATATCTTGAATTCGTACATCCCTTCATCATCTCTTATTGAATATATGAGACAAGCCACATGTATGATGACTCTTCTTTCTGTATGGATTATGTTATGTCACTGCATGTCACACATATACGTTGTATACCTGACAACCGATCTGTGCTGCTTCTGGCATGGCATATGTCTTTTACATATAGATTCCATTTCTCCTGTGTTTATGGTGTGTATACTTATCTGTTTATATCACAGCCTTATTAACATTTTGCTGTGAATCTGCTGTATATCACTGTGATGATTTGTTTGCCTTTCACATGGAGGGTCAGCGGTTCTATCACTGTGATGATTTGTTTCCATTCACATGCAGGGTCAGAGGTTGTAATCTGCCCTCCACTTCTCCACCACTACATTTGCTTATCCTTGCTGTTGTTGGCTTACATTTGCACTGCTGATAGCCTAGTGGATAATTGTATTTGATATCCATTGTGTACTGCAATGATAGCACTCCCCACTTAGTGTTCTCCAGTACACATCTACCATCAATCATAATCATTTTGGTATGACTTTCACATAGTTTACAACATTTCATCAATGATTTGTGGATTGGGACATATATATTTTGGTGTTGCACCATAGCTGGTATGCACCCCTACCCTGTTTGTCAAATTTCCTTCACCCATATTGTATAGCCTGTATGTGTGCTGCCTGCGTACTTTACTTCTCCTTCATGTGTATTCCTAACCTCTGCCCGTCATGTCTTGTGATATTTGTTATATGTTTATACATGCTCTTTTGCCCTTATCCACTTTCTGCGTCTTTTTTGTTCCTTCCATTCTCCAAAATACAAAGAAAAGTGGCATATTCCTACCAAAAAAAATGCCAATACACCTTGCCTTTCCCTCTGACCTTATTGTTCCATTATACCTCTCGTGTGTCCCCCTTCTTTACCATCAACTCACATCTGCTTTTCTGTCACCCTATTTCCCTGTGTGTGTGCATTACTGGTGATTGAAACACACATGTTCCACACACATTGCTTGCTATTTAGCCATTGTGAAGTGGCCACAATTGCCCTTTGCCTTACATAATTAATTTGTATTAGAAATTTTGTATATGACATCAGATTCCACAAATTATGACAGTTGCATTTATATATGTCTGTCTTCGTATTATGATGATATCCAAAATTGTTTGTGGATATTTGTCACATTTTGGGCTAATGCACATTTGTCCTGTTTTAGTACTTTCCACTTATTACTGAAAGTTACACTGAGCTTGTACACCTTTCATAGATGTGCATTGGTAATGCACATATATATCTTACTTTATGAATGAGTTTTCCTGGAATTCAGCTCTGACATGACTGATTGTGGTTGCACTGATATCTCTGGCTATGTCTTCTTTTCACTGAGGTATTTTCCATTGACTGGGACATATTTGCATATCACTTGGTTAGCTGCAATTCGTACGTGGAACTCAATGTAACATGTCAAATTCCAGGAATTTTATGGAATCCAACCCATAGTTTGGAGGAAATATAAAAAAAGTTAAATAACATGGGTTGTGATTTTTCCTTCTCATAAAGAGAAGAGTACTTGAAATCCTACAGAGAATAATTGTCTATGCCAGTGTTGTCTACATTTATGGATAAAATGGCAGATTTCTATTATTGTTATAAAATATCAAAAGTAGTATGCATACTTTACATATTGTTTATTTTGATTTTCAGAATTAGGAGCTAACTAGCTAGAAATTTATTAAATACAATTGTAGATAACATGAAAGGGCAATAATTTTTAGGGGATAATTTTAATTGCATTCTTGGTAAAGAATGCACTTCACTGAAGCAATAGTTTCAGCTTTATCTAAATTCATGTGTAAAATGACCATGCAATATAAATTTAAGGACATAATTTAGAAAGAAAAGATAATCATTATTTTTATTCATTATTCTTATGTTTTTGGTTAACATCAATAGAACTGAGAAAGTTTTTATTTCTTCAAACTTGACTTTTAAGTATGACTATTTAAAACTACAGCTTGATCAATATCTGATCCTAATGTTTTATTGTTTAAGTTAAACACAAAACACAGAAGACTAGCATTCTCATGGAGTATACTGTCAAATTAATTTGTTTTATTTTGATTTATTTATTTAGTTTGTTTACTAGGATAGTGCACTAATCACAATAGGCCATTTGCAGGCACAGCCCAATAATAAAATTACAAGATTATATACATGGTTGCTAGATGACTTAAACATATTTCTATTACATAATAATACAGTAGAGTCAACTAATAATGGTATGGAACTCTTAAAATGTTACATTTATAGGAATATTTCTATTTGGTGCATGAATAAACTTCAGGAATGGGATAAGCAACTCATAGGGTTGGATTGCAGAAAATGTTACATTACTCTTCTCAGAAGTTTGTGAATTAATACAAGTAGTACTGTAACAAAGATATGGGGAGATTCATGAAGGTACACTAATCACCCTTTTGGTGTTCAACAACCACCCTAACATGTTGCTGCATGGTGCTCTAGCACAAAGGCATGCAGCAACACATAGGACTAACCTACAGCTATGCTGAATGCTAATGAGGTATTCCAGGGCAGAGCTTATGCAAATAAGTCACGTTCTAACAAGATGTGCTGTCTCACTTACAGCCACATCCATGTAGGCATCAATACACTGATAGATTCAAGAAATTGCTCAGCCATGTAGATCAGCAGAGCCATCTCCAATACACTGAGGTACTAAATGCAGCCAAAAGGCCATGTTCAACTACCTACCACATCTATGCTATGGGGATCAGGACATCGGGGATAACACATCTGTTAAGTGGCTTAATGTCACCAGTGTTAGTAAAGGGATCAGGGGTAGGGGGAATCAGTAGACACTAGGGATTACTCAAAAAGATTAAAGTGCCATAATGGCACAGACATCACTATGGGGATTGGGTGTGGGGAGACACAATAGCCAACAGTACAACTACAAGTGTATCATATTGATACTTAAACTATTATGGAGATTGGGGTGTGAAGACCATGGGAAGGAAGGCAAGCCAGGGAGAAAGGTACAGGACTGTGGTGTGTGTGTGTTTTTGAATGTGTACATGTATGTGTGGAGAGTGACTGTGGGGGCGAATGTAAAGGTCTACATGAGCAGAAATTTACAACCTTGAAGTGCAGCTCGGCAATGATCTGCACATCAGGGTAGTAACTGTAATTCAGAGACATGCGAACTAGCTGATAATGAGGACAGTTCATCACAGCTAACAATTCTCTGAATCTCATATTACCTTGTCAAGGGAATCTGGACTTTTTAGTGCAAGCCATACGTCTCATTCTACTGCCTTTAATGAATTCCCTGGAGTATTCATGAGAGTTATTGAAGAGGAGTACTAATAAAGAAAAAGCAGATTTTCTCCAGTTGGCAATGCAGTGTATGTTTGCTTTGTATATATTATAGTAATATTTACTCATACACAAGCGGAAATTAAAAATAACGTATTACAGTATTGTACTCCAAGCATTTTGGAGTAAGTAAGTGCAATGAAATAGTGTTCATGTGTGGTATGCATATATGTTCATAGGTTCATAGGAAATTACTAGGCCAACAGGTTAAGGACCCTTACAAGCCTTGTCAATATAATCTAGTTTTACCCAATATATGACCCTAGGAGCAAGAAGATGTCATGGATTTGTGCCTGTGAATTAAGTATCTTACAGATTGACCCATCCATAAGGGAAATAGACACTTCACCAGGTGTGAATTTACAATTCCCATCTACTGATCTAAATTGCATTTGTAGACGGCCATGGAAGGGTTCTGCTTAACGTGAATAGGAAGCCTGTTCCAAAGAAGGGGCAATCTGTCTCTCCAGCATATTTTGTTCGAGTCGCTAACTAAGTTTAGATCCCTAGATTGGGTAACCCTCATGCTGTTTGACTTGTGGATGTGTAGCGGCTCCAACAGGGCTGGATTTGTGAGTGCCTTGTAGGTCAGGCATAGGTTACCCCTTAACAGCCAGTAGGAGACAGAGTAAAGGGATAGGGCTTTTAGTCTATCTGCATAGTTAATGTTGTTTACACACTGTATTTTCTTTGTGAGGAACATCTGAGGTCACTCCAGGTGCTGTAAGTGCCTAGTTAATTACATGTCAAATGGTGCATTGTACTTGATTGTTGGTCTAATGAGGGATGAATACAGCAGGACTATAATTTTATTGTATCTGAATGCCATACCTTTACTTATAGCAGGACTATAATTTCATTGGATCTGAATGCCATACCTTTACTTATAAGTTATGCCACATAAAAGTACTTCCTCACCACTGTGGATACACGATGGTCAAAGTTCAAGCTGCTATCTGAGTACCTGGATCACCTCTCAGTCTACTCTTAGTGGTGTGCCATTGATGTTGTAATTTTCAGGGTTATTTGATTTCCCAAAGGGTATGATAATGCATTTTTTGCATTTAGTTTTAGGCTGTGGTTATGGAACTAATCATTTGTCTGGTCTAGGCCCTTCTGAAGGATATCTGCATCACTGGAGGATTCATTGATTGCCCGCAGCTTGTAGGTGTCACCAGACTTTGTCATCCTGAGGCCTACCACATAAACCATGACTTCAGAGAAGTATATTCTCACAGGAATGGTCGCAGCACTGAACCCTGTGGCACACCACTAGTAAATGACCTCTTGTTGGATCTGGATTCACCCACTTTAACCTCATATGTCCTATAGGTGAGCCAAGTGGCTATACATCTGGTGATATAGTGATTTATACCCAGTTTTGTGCATTTATTTATAATACCAGAGTAGAGAATTGTGTCAAATGCCTTGATCAGGTCACAGTAGGCAGTATGCATTGTTTTACCCTCATCCATGGCCTTTTTGACTTTCTCAAAGAAATCCACCTGCCTCTTAACAAAGCCGAATAGGGTCAGATCTAGTATTTATCAGGTCCATAATTATTCTTTCCATGGCCTTACATATGAGACTAGTCAAACTTATGGGTCTGTAATTTCCCAAGTCTGTAGATGATGCCCCTTTATGTAGAGGGATGACTGTTGCTGTCCTCCACTCTGTCAGAACAAAGCCAGTCCAGAGCTGTGGTTAAACAGATATCTGATAAGTCCTGATTTAAGCAGTTTAAGATGCGACTGGTATGTCATCAGGCCCCAGTGAAGCCATGTTTTTAGCTTTAGAGTGCACAGTGGTAGCCTGTTCTTTGGTGATAATTTGCACTGCATACTGGCTTTGTTAATATTATTGAAAATAACAAAAAATGGCAAGAAACACAGATGCATTAAAAAATGCACTGAGATTTAATATAGTTGGCGCTTTCGTAGGGAAAATAAGGAATTAACATTCACAGTTCATGTTTGTCTGATGAAGTGCTGACATTGTTCTCTACAAAAGTACTAACTATATTAAATCTCAGTGGGTTTTTTTAGTGCGTCTGCGGTTCTTGCCATTTTTTGTTCTTTTCAGTAGTTTTTGCATTTGGATTTCACTTAGTTTGTTAATATTATGGTTATATTTGTACATGAACACACACACACACACACACACACACATATCTATCTATCTATATATATATATATATATATATATACATATACATACACATATATACATATACATATGAGCAAAAGCATACTTTGTCTGAACATCTTAGTGATTCACTTTTCCCTACAGCCACAGAGGAATACAATGCCTTGCATATGTATGGGTATGCAGCATACTGTCATGGACATCTGTAGATGGAAAATTGGTTGTTTCTTCCTCATTATCACATGGCAAGAGTACTATAGTTGTGTAAATATGCAATGCAGACATAAAAAGTAATATAATCCAGTGGATGTGATATAAAAGGAAAACCAAACAAATAGTGCCTTCCAGACCAAATCCTGGAGGTAAATCTTCTTCCCGTGGTTGGGGAACCAACTCAAAAAAACTCATGAAAAACCTCACCAGTCTAAGAATTCATGGCTTACAAGAAAAAAAAAAATATCACCATTATATCCTTTTGGAGAATGTTGTACTTCAACAGAGACACTGTTATTTTTTTTTTTTTTTGCGTTCATATTACATTATCGAATTGTTAAATGTTCAAACGTAATATGGTTGAACCCAAATGATCGAACTTTTAACAATTCGAAAAAACTACCTGACCATTTTAAGCTGGGGGCAAGCCCCCTTGCACCCTCCACATGGGGAGCTGTGCCCCCCGCACACCCATGCTCTTTAAATATACCAACTCCAAGATCGCACTACAGTGCAGGAAAGGGAAATCTTCCCATTCTGCACTATACGGAGATCTCTGTTGAAACATGCGAACTGTTAAAAGTTCAATCATATGGGTTCGACCATATGACGTTCGAACTTTTAACAATTCGACAATATGATATGTACCCTTTTTTTCCTGTAAGCCATGAGTTTTCAGATTGATGACATTTTTCATAGTGGATGTGTTATAATACAAAAGTGAACCTACCTTGCTTAACTGTCCAGATTTTTGTCTCATAATTTCGGTCTGTTCCTCATAAAAGTTTTGGTTTTCTCACAAACCACTGAGATGATCTGAGGAATGAAACTAGTGAATAATGTCATACATTTGAGTTTCAGACTTCATATTTTTTAGAAAATGAATTTTAATGCATACTTTGTTATTCTAGCACCTTTCTTAGTTTATAAGAGCAATATTTAAAATCTGTCCATATTTTTGGTCCTTTGTACCCTCATTTTGTCAGGCTTTGTCAAGATTTATTGGGCTAAGTGGGTGAGAAGTATGATACCTTGGAATCAGGCAACCACACTATCTTCCTATGAAGAGGTAATAATCTGTCATATTTGGATGTCTCAGAATACATCAAATTTGTATCACATATTGGCTACCACATTTAGATCTCCAAAGCCATGCATTACTAATGGGTCTCATTAACATGAAATGATGAAGTATAATTGTTGACCATTATTTCTAAAAAGCGATAATGACCATC
The DNA here is from genome assembly GCF_019279795.1 of Protopterus annectens. NCBI lineage: Eukaryota > Metazoa > Chordata > Ceratodontiformes > Protopteridae > Protopterus > Protopterus annectens. The sequence goes on from NC_056735.1 coordinate 900,532,048, forward strand.
TGCTGACAATACAATAACTATGAGCAGCAGCTGGACTAGGTGAATGGGGAGGTCAAAAGGGAGTATTGTCACCTTAGGAGGGGCAAGAACACCCCAAGGGAGAGGTTGATACTTACTAGTTCACACCTGCCCTATTAATGATGCTAACATGTAGTGGTAGGACCTCCTATCATAGTTTTAAGCCGTCCTTTGCAAGAGTCAGTAATGACTCATGAGTTCACTCTCCTCCTGTAACAAGCTGGAGACCCCAACACAGAGGAGTTAAACACAAAATAACTGTGCTGTGTGGTAGTGGGGGGATTAGGAGAGACAGCCTTCTAGAAAACTTGTCTCAATCCAGGTAACCTCCATAGGTCTGCAATTTGCAAAAAAAAAAAAAAAATACCACCAACATAAGAGAGGAGTGAAGTTATAGAAACCTGGATGTTGTAGTGCAGTATAGTCATGATTGGCTTGACATATAGCTGTGTGTGAAATATTGAACAGTGTGCAGTCTAAAACAACATGCAAAATGTCAGTAGTGGATTTTATGTGCTAGCAATGCAATGGATTGTGGAACGGTTATTATATACTGACATGCCACCCATGAACAGCACTGAAAGCTATATTACTCCCCTTATCATATGCTATTATAATGGGTAGTTATTATGTGTAGGTAACTGGGAAAAAGTAATTCACAGTTGTGGTTAACGTACTACCTAATTATTCACAAGTACTGGTTGCATACATGTGGAAAAGTTTATTTGATTACATAACAGTAGACATACTACACAATGTACTAATAGCAGTGGAATATACAAGTAATATTAAATACATTCAAGATGCAGTGTTTACCAGTGTACCAACCACATGTGCAGTGAGTATTAAGGCATTCTAATATGTTCTGGGCAGTAATTTTGTTTCCCTTTTGGTTTTGGATAATATATATATTTGTGGAGAGTGATGTTTATTAAAATAAGGTTTTTGTTGCATTATGAAAGTATCATTAATTGACTATAAGAGTAGAATTAAAGCTCTTATTCTTGTGTTACTTGGGTCCCTTTCTGCCTGTTTAATTCATTTGGCAGGTAGACAAAGGCAAAATTGCTGCAATTCATGCATATACTTGAACCTCTTATATATTGATATTGAGATGCAAAAGAGATGTGTATAGCTATAGCATGTGTATTACCTAGGAGTCCCTGTTTGATGAACATAGCAAATACTGTATAAATTGCTGATGAACCAAAAAAAATAAATAAATAAATAATATATATATATATATATATATATATATATATATATATATATATATATATATATATATATTTATATATAGGAAAAATGTTGAGCATATAGAATTGCAGCCTTTCAGAGATGCACAGTAATTCCTGATAGAATGTAAAATCAAACCAATAACTAATGAACTCCAAGCCACCATCATTAGTACTTACCCAGTTTCTGAAAAAAAAACTTGTCTTTTCTAAACAAAAGCACTCACAGAATCCAATTATTTGACCAAATATTACTCACCTGTACTTTGTATTACCTTGACAAGGACTAATTACATCAGATTTTATTGAGTGCCAGACTTGCCACCTTTCAGGTACACATAGCATATATGACACTAACAGAGCACTATAAATAAACAGAAATAATTAACCTACTAAAAAATAATAAAACAGTGGACATGTTTTATAATAGTTATACAAGTATTTTCAATTTGCATTACACAAGTGGTGACTGCAATGTATTCTTGTATAGTATATGGAAGGTATATTGTCATATAGTCGTGTAGCCCTTAACTGGAAAGACATATGCTAAGTTAGGTAATTAATATTATAAGAACATTATTATAACTATGTTGCAAACACTCGTGGGTAATATGCATATTAACAGTGGTCCCATTCACTTAACTGTGCAGCAATAGAAAGCTGATTACTATCTCAGAGTTTCAATGTTAGGGTGTCTCCTGTATGTACATGCCTAATCTTTGGCTTCATATAATCAGCTCATTTTATTACAATACTACTTCCCACATAGAGTAATGTAGTCTGTTTTTAATCAGCACATCTTATTACAATATTTATTCCCGTACAACATGATCTGATCAGCAGCAGAATAACTGAAGCCTCTGTGCTCTATAGACCTCCTACTGTTATTCACTTGGGCTACTGCACTTATCAGTAACATTCCATACATGCATTAGCATTATATTCCTGCTTGCCTTACGCACACCAGGAACTTGGGGGCACACAGACCATAATATCTTAATCGAATCACTGAAAAAAAAAACATTTTATGAGACTGGAATGGTGAGATCCCATGTTCATTACACATTGTTGCTAAACTGTATGGTTAAGCATAATATATATTGACTTTATTTCATTTTACCTCTGTATGCCATCATTGGGAATACACAGAGCATCACATCTCATTTTACATAATCACGTGACCTTTCCTACAAATATGGGACGAGTATTCATGGGTGACTGGGTAATAAGATAATCATAACTGTTCTGTCCCTTACATGCACGATTACATTTTAACAGCATGAAAAAGCCTACCATAGTAGCAGTATGAGATTCTGGTTAGTATAACCACTAGTACTGCATAAGAATGTTATGTGGCCATTTTGTAAGAGTCAAGGTGTACATAGCAATGACATTACTAATTTATGAACCAATATCAACTTTCACTCCTATCAACTGCCAAGATTTTTGTAGACTGTCCACGTTTTTGCCTCATTATGTTTGGTCTTCTCCTCATAAAAGTTGTGGTTTTCTGGCAAATCATTGTGGACTGATGTCATTAAATAATGACAGCTATTTCAGTATCAAAAGTTCATAGAGATGGCCTGCATCTGTCACCTTTGGGATTCCAGATTCCGGCTAAGGCTCTTGCCACCCCTATAATACCTTTTTTTTCAAGGTTGAAATGACAAATTCACCACCGTAACAGGTACAAGCAAGCAAAATCTGAGGGTAATGCTACTCAATGCTAGAAGTCTAAACCTCAAAATGCACTCACTCGAGGCACTCAAAATGGAGAACATCAACATCTGTGCAGTGGCAGAGACCTGGTTCAAGGTTCCAGACAGAACCCCTGCATTACCAGGCTATAATTCATACCACACCTTTCGGCCACCTAATCTGGACCGAAACACTAAAGGCGGAGGCGTGTCCATATTCTTTAAGCATATCCACATCTCCAGGCTAGTTGCTCAGCATAATGCATCCGAGATTACCCAAGTACAACTAACTCTGGGCAAGACCGCAATCCAAATTGTAGCTTACTACAGATCCCCCACCATGCCCCAGGATTCCCACTCCTCATTTCTTGATACACTGGAAAATATTAGGGTACAACCCAACGCTCTAATAATGGGCAATTTCAACTACCCCACTATTATATGGGAAAACTACTCATGTACCAACTCTTTTGCACAACGTTTTCTGGAATTCATAAATTTCAATGCCTTGGATCAACTTATCCACACCCCCACCTGGGGTAGCAATATCCTAGACCTGGTCATTACCAAAATGGGCGACTGGTGTTCCACACCAGAGGTCAGTCAGTTCCTCGTTGGTCAGATCCGACTGCAAGCTAATCACCCTAGACATCCACATCCCGCCCCCACCCCCCATTAGGGAAACCACCGTAAAAGATTTCTCCAAAGCCAACTTCACGCTTCTTAAGACAGAAGTGACAAACTTTACGACACCCATGCAGACAGACAATAGAGGTATGACTGCTGAATTCTACACAAATGCACTTTATAAGCACTTACATGAGTGCATGGATCGTGCTATCCCCAACGGAATCAAGATGCTATCCTCCAAAAATAGGAAGCTAATCTGGTGGTCCCCTGCCATAAACAAACGCTACAACAGAAGAAAGAAACTGTTGCAAAAAAGAGTAAAATCCCAATATTTGGAGGAACTCCCTGGGCAGCCTCAGTAAGAAGCTGAGATCCCTCATAAAATCCTGAAAAGCTAGTTACAAAAAGAAAATCACCACTGATTCTAGAGACAACCACAAAGCATTCTATAGCTATGTCAAGAATCTCAATGGCAGCACTCAGATTTGCTCTGTGTTACAGCACAATGGCACCAAATATACAGAACCGACTGAAATTGCCAACATCCTGGCCGATAGGTTCAGTGCTAACTTTACCCCCCTCTCACCCCCTAAAGGGCCCATCTCTATACCGGAAGAATGCAAAGTTCCTGTAACCATGGCTGCACAGGTAAAAACCACACTCTCCAAAGCCAAGAACACAGCATTCATGGGACCTGACAACATCCCAGGCTCTGTTTTGCACGAACTACAGAATGAACAAGCACCCCACCTAAGTACCATGTTCAATTATATCCTCACCTCAGGCTTTGTGCCCACTGAATGGTGCACAGTGATGGTTATCCCACTCCACAAAGGGGGAGCCACCACAAACCCAGAGAACTACCTCCTCATTAGTGTGATGAGCCTGGTCTGCAAGGCCATGGAATGTATCATCATGCAAATTATAAACAAAGACATTGGTAAGCTTCAAACTCTGGACCCCACCCAGTTTGGGTTTGTAAAAGGCAGATCATGTCTCATAAACCTTATAGACTTCTTTGAAGCAGTCACCAAAGTCGTAGACAAGGATAAGGTGGTTCACACAGCCTATCTAGATCTCGCCAAGGCTTTCAACACCATCCCCCATTCTGGAATTATAGATACACTCACTAAACTAGCTATAAATCCCTATGTCACAAGATGGGTTGCCAACTGTCTCACTGACAGAACCCACACTGTGAAAGTAGCAGAATCCAAATCTGACTTTCAGACCAGTGACAACTGGAGTACCACAGGGTTCAGTCCTGGGTCCTCTCCTGTTTGGTATATATTTCTCTGAAGTAAAGGCTAACACAGAAGGTCTTTGGCTAATGAAGTTCACAGATGACTGCAAACTAGGAGCCATAATCGAAACTCCTAACAATGTGGACATCCTACAAAATGGCCTCACTGAGACAGATGCCTGATGTCAAAGCCATGGCCTCAAGCTCAATGCCAAAAAGTGCATTGTCATCCCCTTTGGTAAAAACTCTGTACCCATGAACTACCACATAGGTAGTAGTCTACTTAACACCAAAAGTTTGATAAAAGACCTTGGGACACAGGTAGACAGTAGTCTCTCCTTTGATAATCACATCGCCACAGTAGTCAGGAAATCATGGCACACCTCATCACAAAAGGTTCCTCATCCAGGAAAAAAGAGGTCATTGTTCCCCTCTATTCATTACTCATTATACCCATTATAGAGTACAACGGCCCTTTTGGTATGTACTTCACAAGACATCTACAACAACTGGAAAGGCTGCAGAAATACCTCACAAAGAGGATTACCAGCTTCAAACAGATGCCCTATGCAGACTGTCTCAAAAAACTCCAGCTTTAATCCATTGCATATTGCCTACTCAGAGGTGATCTCTGCCTAACACACAAAGCTATGTCAAACCCAGAGTTGTTTGACATGCTCCACTTAAAGAAATCCCATTCCACCCGAGCTACACGCTCTAGGGGCCTAAACCTTGTCACCACAATAAACAGAACATGCTGAAGGGATTGATTCCTGTCCCAGAGACTTCCCATAGTCTGGAACAAACTACCTATCTCTATTAAACAAAGCTCCTCATTAGCATCTTCAAGAAAAATCTTGATGATTGGATGGGAAATAGGAAATTCACCCCGGCATCACTTCTGTGGCTCTGCTCGAAAGGGGCACATGAAAATAATTTTCTTGAGTGGCTAAAGCCAGGGTACCTTTTTGCTAGGCTTATATAGGCCCTAGGGCCAATAGCCTTGTACTTACCTATTAACCTATGAACCTATAACCTCCATAAAATATGCGTGCTACTGCAAAACATGTTATTTTAACAGCCTACAAAGTTTGAAAGAGCAATACTTAAACTCTGTCTCTGATTTTCAATACTTGTCTCCCCCAAATATTTTTGGCATTGCCAATATTGCTTGTGCTAAGAGGTTCAGAAGTACATATTGCATTGCACTGTTCAAAAGTGTACACAAATATGTTTGTACTGCTCAGGCTACTTCATATTAGCAGATATCAACTGTATGTATATCCACATATGATCACACTGTACTGCACTCTAACTTTCTGAAATATTCCAGACATAACTTCAAGACCCAGATATTTCTACAACTATGATCCATTTTTACTCTGGTAATATATCTTGCAACATAGACACATTTATGTATCAGATATCAGAGCTTTGCTCCGGCTAAGATCTACCTGAAATCAACTGGACGTATAAGTGAATTTAAGTACACTTTTAGCTGCTCTTTTTCATACAGTTCTGCATTTAATTTATTTGTTTGTGCTTCTCACTGAATATTAACTCAACTGAAAGTTGTGGCTGTGTCTCTACAGAGTACTTGTTAGAATTTCTGTGTAGCCATTGATAGCAATAGGGGGTAGTTTCACCTCATCACTGATATTCTGTCCTGCCTTATATAAGTGGTACATTTTGGGTTATTTCTGCTTAATATCTGAGCTTTGCTCCAGCTAAGATCTACCTGAAATCAACTGGATGTATATGTGAATTTAAGTACACTTTTATCTGCTCTTTTTCATATAGTTCTGCATTTAATTTATTTATTTGTGTTTCGCACTGAATATTAACTCAACTGAAAGTTGTGGCTGTGTCTCTACAGAGTACTTGTCAGAATTTCTGTGTAGCCATTGATAGCAATGGGGGGTACTTTTACCTCATCACTGATATTCTGTCCTGCCTTATATAAGTGGTACATTTTGGGTTATTTCCGCTTAATATCTGAGCTATGCTCCGGCTAAAATCTATCTGAAATCAACTGGACGTATAAGTGAATTTAAGTACACTTTTATCTGCTCTTTTTCATATAGTTCTGCATTTAATTTATTTATTTCTGCTTCTCACTGAATATTAGCTCAACTGAAAGTTGTGGCTGTGTCTCTACAGAGAACTTGCTAGAATTTCTGTGTAGCCAGTGGGTGTAGTTTCACCTCATCATTGATATTCTGTCCTGCCTTAAGTAGTACATTTTTGGTTATTTCTGTTTAATATCTGAGCTTTGCTCCAGCTAAGATCTATCTGAAATCAACTGGATGTATAAGTGAATTTAAGTACACTTTTATCTGCTCTTTTTCATATAGTTCTGCATTTTATTTATTTGTGTTTCTCACTGAATATTAACTCAACTGAAAGTTGTGGCTGTGTCTCTACAGTTAGTTCCCCGCCCACACTCCCTGTTCTTTTTTCTGGTGTTAATGTTGGATGCTTTGAAATTGCCCACCCCTCTTGTAAATTTGTATTTGGATACTCCTTCTGGGCCCATCTCATTTTCTAACTCAACTGAGTGCAGTGAGATCATATTCTGATTTCAGGCACTCCTACTGTGCACAAAGAGAGCATTTGGGAAGGACAACCCCTGTAGCCTCTTAATCCTGCTCTGTTCCCTCCCTCAAAAAAATAAATAAATAAAAATAAACAAATAAATAAATAAATAACATATGCATATTTTATTCATCTGCTCTTACAGTAACTGTCTTAGTTGCTGTTCTGCATTCTATTATCTGTTCAGTCGCTCTTACTCTGCACTTATTACTGCTTGTTAGTAGCCTTCTAATTTACTGCCTTCTGCGCTAGTTTTGTAGTAATTTGTTAATTTAATTGCTTTTATTTAAACTGTATTTGCCGTAATATTGCTACACACTCAAGTGTGCTAGCCTGCACTGCAATTTGAATTGTGTTTACTGCTGTTTTAGCTGCTTTTCTGTAAAAAAAAAAAATCTAAGCTTGTTTCCTGCCTTTCCTCTAACTAGTCTAGTCTGGATACAGACATGCTGTATCCAGGACTGTTGGTAAGCTTCTGAGCCCCCCAAGCATTTCTGAGTTGAAGGGAAGCCTTCTAGCTTATCAGTGGGAGTGGTAAGCACTAGGTAGACTATCTACCACAGGAAGAGTGGGTTTTGGCCCAGAAATTGTAGTTCATTGGCCGTTTGGGCAGTTTTTCCATCTCTTTCTACTTTCTGGTTTAAAAGCCCGTATTTGCATTTGGTCCCCACCTTTCCCTGTAACTAGTGTAGTTCAGGTACAGTTTCTGTATCCAGGACTGTTGGTAAGCTTCCATCTCTTTCAACCTTCTGATTTAGAAGCCTATGTTCTAGCTTATCAGTGGGAGTGGTAAGCATTAGGGAGCCTATCTACCACAAGAGGAGTGGTCCCTGGCCCAGAAATTGTAGCTATTGGCTGTTTGAGCAGTTTTTTTCCATCCCTTTCAACTTTCTGGTTTGAAAGCCACACTTGCGCCTGTTTCCTGCCTTTCCTATAACTAGCCTAGTCCGGTTACAGAGTTGCTTTATCCAGGATTGTTAGTAAGCTTCTGAGCCTCCCCAAGCCTTTCTGTGTTGGACAGAAGCCTTCTAGTTTATCAGTGGGAGTGGTAAGCATTTGGTAGCCTATCTACCACAAGAGGAGTGGTTCCTGGCCTAGAAATTGTAGCTATTAGCTGTTTGGGCAGTTTTTTTTTCCATCTCTTTCAACTTTCTGGTTTAAAAGCCACACTTGCACTTGTTTCCCACCTTTCCTGTACCTAGCCTAGTCCAGATACAGAGTTGCTGTATCCAGGACTGTTTGTAAGCTTCTGAGCCCTGCAAGCCTTTTTGTGTTAGAGGAAAGCCTTCTAGCTTATTGGTGGGAGTGGTAAGCACTAGGTAGCCTGTCTACCACAAGAGGAGTGGTTCTTGGCCCAGAAATTGTAGTTTACTGACCATTTGGACAGTTTGTCCATCACTTTCAACTTTCTGGTTTAAAAGACCACATCTGCACTTGTTTCCCATCTTTCCTGTAACTAACCTATGGGGAAGCACCAGAAAGCCTTAAACTGATACAAGCTTTCTAGCTTAAAGAGAGACTTTGGAGTGATTAAGTATCAGTTTTCTGTACTTTCTTGCTGTACTTAACTGTTTTCTGCCTAATCACCAATTTTCCAGTGTTTATTGCGATTTTAAAGTTTGTTTTTTTCACATATTGTACTTATTTGACAACCTGCACTTTCAAAAAGTCATTTTTTGTTTAAATAATTTGTTTAACTGTTGTAGGCTACACACTAAAGTGCAATAGCCTTTTCTGATTGTTTGTAGTCGTTTAAAGCTGTTTTAAGTGTATTTTTTACTGTTTTTGCCTTATCTTTTCTAAAAAATAAAAACAACAAAAAAATCCTTGTTTCCCACCTTTCTAAGCTAGTATAGTCCAGTTTTCAGGCTAGTGCTAAATTCAGGGCTGTGTTACAAGTTTCTGAGTTGCCCCTACCTTACTTGGATAGAAGGAATTTTCTCTGTTCACCTATGAAAGAGGGGAGCTTTGACCAGCCTATCTGTCCCTGGAGGAGTGGTTCCAGCCCAGAAGTTAGTAGTTTATTGGCCATTTTGGGCTAATTTCTATCTCTTTTATTTCCTGCTATAAAAACCGCGTTTGCATGGTTTTGCGCACCAGGCAGCGCCGATTAGCTAGGGTTAAATTATTCCCGGCTCCACTAAGTCTCCTCTTCAATTTTTCCCTTGAAATTAGTCTAACTCTCAACCTAAGCACTCAAAAAGCATCCTACAGCACAGCACTTGCTCAGACCTAATAGCAAGCACTAATACACCCACTTGATTGCCCAGCAGGGCTAGGCTCTTTATTCACCCCTCACCAACCAAGCAACTAAGCAGCTCACACTATATTCAGGCATGACCAAAGGGCAGTTTCAGGTATACTATCCAGTCCAGCTGGTGAATCTGGGTATCCTGAAGCAATGTTACAACTGCCTCATGTACACAGACAACCCTCTCCTCCTACCACAAAACACTAACATATGTGAGAGATGCAATTATACAGTCAAACTGGAGGCTAAGCTATCTCCACCCAAGACTGGAACAGACAGTCAAGAGGAGAAGGTTAACACTTGCACCACACCTCCAGCCACACATAGACCTACTAAACCAGCACTGGCAAAAAATACATATAAATACACAAAATCATACTCGGAGGCTCTAAATAAAAACCTGCAAAAGCATCAGAGACCTCCAAAGCAGACACCCAAATAATGTGCACCTCCCGTCACAAACCAGACAACACATTAAACACAAAATCTGTGTGCCACACAATCACAGCCCTTAAGGCGAAATAACATACCTAACACACTAGTAATAGGTGACTCCATAATCAGGCACACTGATGTCCCATTCACTAGGCTGGACAAGCAGAAGGTTACTGTTATCTGCCTGTCGGGAGCCAGAATCCGCCACATAACACAAGCACTCCAGTCACTCCAGAACAAGTACAAATATGACTCTGTCATTGTTCATGTTGGTGAGAATGACCTGAGACATACCTCCCTGGACTACATGAAAAGAGACATGGAAGAGCTCTCTCATCATGTAGCCCAGCCTGGTATGACCCTGACCCTGAGTAGTATCGTGCCCTTGCCAAAAATGATACCTCAGTATAAAGAAAAAAATGATCAATTTCAACAATTGACTAAGCTTCTGGTGTCATTCAAAGGGGATTCAGTGTCTGTCAGCCTGGGATGACATGCTCGACAAGCCACGTTGCTTTGCAAGACATGGCTTGCACCTGTCACCCCTAGGCTTTCAAATACTGGCCAAGGCTCTTGCTGCCCCCATAGTGCCTTTTTTAGGCAAGGCTCAAAAGTCAAACCCACCTCTGTAAACAGCACAATTAACAAAAAACTGAGGGTTATGCTACTCAACGCCAGGAGTTTAAATCTCAAAATGCATGTGCTCGAAGCACTCCTCAGTATGGAGAATGTTGACATCTGTGCAGTAACTGAAACCTGGTTCAAGGCTCCAGAGAGCACCCCAGCACTACCAGGCTACAACTCGTACCACACATTTTGGCCACAGAACACGGACCGAAACACAAAAGGAGGGGGTGTATCCATATTCATCAAGGATACCTACACCTCCAGGTTAGTGGCGCAGCATGATACCTCCGAGATCATCCATGTGCAACTAACATCGGGCAAATTTTGGCCTGCTACAGATCACCATCCATGACCCAGGACCACCACTCCACCTTTCTGGAGACACTGGAAAACATGAAGGTCCTACCGAACACCCTGATATTGGGCGATTTCAATTACCCTACCATTAACTGGGAAAACTACTCAAGTACAAACTCCCAGGTCCAGCACTTCTTGGAATTCATCAACTCAAATGCCCTGGATCAGCTGGTAAACTCCCTTACCAGAGGTGAAAACATATTGGACCTGGTCATCACAAACATGGGCAACAGGTGTTCCACACTAGAGGTCAACCCATCACTGGTTAGATCAGACCATAGACTAATCACTGTGGATGTCCACACCCCACCACCACCCACAACTAAGGAAACCACAGTAAAAAAACTTTTCTAAAGCAAACTTCGCCTTACTTAAAACAGAGACGGTAAGTTTCACAGCCCCCACACTAAAGGATAACGCTGCCCAAGACGCAGAAACCTTTACAAATGCACTCTATGAGCACCTACAAGGATGCATGGATCATGCCATCCCTAGCAAAACCAAGACTCACTCCTCTTAAGAGAGAAACCAGTGTGGTGGACACATGCCATAAACAGGCTATACAATAGAAGTGGAAACTAGTTCAGAAAAAAAGCAAATTCCAAGAAGGAAAGACATCCCTGATCAGTATCAGTAAGAAACTAAGGTCCCTCATAAAATCATCCAAGGCTAACTTCGAAAGAAAAATAGCCAATGATTCAAAAGATAACCACAAAGCCTTCTTTAGCTATGTTAAGAACCTAAGTGGCAACTCGCAGATATGCACTGAACTAGTGCAAAATAGCACAAAATATACTGAACCTATTGATATTGCCAACATCCTGGCAGATAGAGTCAGTGCAAACTTCATCCCCCTCTCACCCCAAAAGGGCCCACAACAATACCGGAAATGTGTAGTGTCCCGGAAATCACAGACACACAGGTGAAAATAGCTTTTTCAAAAGCCAAAAACACAGGGTCAATGGGGCCAGATGGTGTCCCAGGCTGTGTCTTACATGAACTACAGAACAAACTAACCCCCCCACCTAAACACGCTGTTCAACCTCAGCCTCTCCACAGGCTACATGCTCATAGAATGGCACACAACAATGGTTATTCCACTCCACAAAGGCGGGGCCACAACTGACCCTGGTAACTATCGGCCAATAAGCCTGACTAGCCTGGTCTGCAAGGCTATGGAGCACATCACCATGGAACTCATTAACAAAGACATTGGGAACCTCCAAACACTTGACCCGACCCAGTTTGGCTTTGCTTAGGGCAGATCATGCCTACTAAACCTGGTTTACTTCTTCTAGACATTCACCAAGGCCATAGATGAGGGAAAGGTTGTTCACACAGCCTACCTTGGCCTCGCCAAGGCTGTAGACACCATTCCCCACTCGGGTATTACAGAAAACCTCAACAGCCTGAACATAAACCCCTACATCATGAGATGGGTTGCAACTGGCTTACAAACAGAACTCACATGGTAAGAATAGCGGGATCCAGGTCCGACTCTAAACCAGTCACAAGTTGTGTCCCGCAAGGCTCAGTCCTGCAACCCCTACTGTTTGGCATATACTTCTTAGAAGTACAGGCAAACACAGGAGGACTATGGCTAACCAAGTTCGCCGATGACTGGAAACTGGGAGCCATAACTGACTCTCCGGCTGACATGGACATCCTCCAAAAGGGCCTTACTGAGAAGGACAACTGGTGTCAAAGTGATGGCCTCAAGCTAAATGCCAAAAAATGCATAGTCATTCCATTTGGGAAAAACAAAACACCCAATAATTACCACATAGGTGGCAGCCCCCTTAACACAAAAGAGGTAATAAGAGATCTGGGGACCCAGGTAGATAGTAATCTCTCCTTTCACAATCATATTGTCAAAGTAGTTAGGAGATCCTTCTATGTGGCCCATCTAATTACTAAAGGGTTTGCATCTAGAAATAAAGAGGTTATAGTGTCCCTCTGCTTGTCACTCATCAGACCCATCATAGAGTACAATGACCCATATGGGATGTACCTCACAAGACACTTCCAACAGCTGGAGAGACCACAAAAGTACCTCACCAAGAGGATTACTGGCCTCAAAAGTATGTCTTATGCAGCCCAACTGAAAAATCTCCGGCTGTACTCAGTGGCATATCGCTTACTCAGAGGTGATCTCTGCCTGACTTACAAAGCCATGTCCAACCTAAAGGAATCCAAGTCACTGTGAGCCATGCGCTCTAGTGAATTAAACCTTGCCACATCAATAAATAGAACATGCTGGAGGGATAGATTCCTGTCACAGACTCCCCATGCTTTGGAACAAAATTCCAAACTACATTAGGCAGAGCCCCTCACTAACACTCTTCAAGAGAAACATTGACGAGTGGATGGATAACAGAAAATACACCCCTGGGATCACTTCATTGGGTCTGCTTGACAGAGGATCAGTTAATTAATCAATAGGATGGCAAAAGCTGACACACTCTGGCTAGGCTTATAAATGCCCTCGGGCAGATAGCCTAGTACCTACCTATGAACCTATTTATTTTGGTAAATATGTGGTACTTCAATAGGTCTCCATGTTTTTTGAGAAACTGTGACTCTCCTGAGCCCACCTCAACATAATATCACAGTTAAACAGCATTAACCATATATTTAATCCCCTACTCCAGTCAGTGTCATCAGCTGTTATTGACTGGTGAAGATACAGTATAGTTGAAGTGAGACTGTGTGCCAAAATTCTTTCTCAATGATGGAGGCTTGACACAGCACTGGAAGACCCAACTCACATGTCATTTACAAGGCCATTGTGAGTTGTTAGACATAAGAATTTTGTTAGGTTTATCCATACTCCTTCCTAAAGTTGTAAGACTTCCTCATAGCCTTCACATTCACTTACTGCTTACTTCCTGTGGCTTGCTCGCTGTGCTTTCAGGAACCCTGTTACTTGAAAATTTCTTTTTAGTGATATATCAAATAGTTCAGCCCACAACACCGAATAAGAGGTTACACTTTAGATCAGATATTATACAAAATTAAATACACAGAGGGATTCATTACTCAGAGTGTTTCATTGTCCTGGTTGATGTGCCTTGCATATCAGGCAGGGTGATTTCAAGCAGGTTTTCAGACAAAACTTACACACTCAAAACTTACAGGCCTTCTCCTCATTGAAAAAAAACAAGCTATTAGCACAGCTACAAGTAAACTACATATGCACATAGACAAGCAAAAAAGCCTTTCACTTATTTGTTCTTGACTCTGTAGTTATACATTGACTATGCATATTAATTTTTATTGTGGTTGTGTCATTGTATGTTTATATAGGTTGAGCATAATATATTATAATACAATATAATGGCATCAAAGTACATTCTAGCTACACATTAGGATACAGTTATGTTAAGAGATAACATATAGTACATATAGCTGATGAAGACTCGTAGGTAGTATACAAACTACAGTTGACCATCTCTATTGCACCTTTGCATCTACTTATAAGAGGTCCAAGTCAGCATATGAACTGAGACATGTTAGTTTGAATTGTATGCCAAAACAACTTGACTTAAAAAAACAGAAAGAAGCCTAACAAACACAGTGAATAAGAACTCCATCTCTTTTACAACAATAAGTACATCAGTGATACCACAGTTATATAACAAGAAATACTGTTGACAACATCTAGCACTAACAAATCTGCATTACCAATAGCTATTTAAACATTTTGCCTGCAGCTGATACAGGAAATAGAGTTTTCTACTAAGAAAGTATTCTAATGCTATTAACATTTATTGTACACGTACTTGTTACACTGTCTGGTAAACATAATAAATACTGAAAATATTTTGTATTACCTGTGTACATCATTGCAGACAGTAAAGTGTGTAACGTGTATTAGTCATACAATCATTTCTACAAGTATGCAAGTATTCATGGGTAATTGAGTAATAGGTTAGCCACAACTTTGAATGCTGTTTTGCATTACTTGCATGTATGAGCCACCCTTGACTTTAGTTACACATTTGTTTATACTGCACACTGTTCAGTACTTTACACCCATGCTCATAGTGCTCAGATCAAGGCACACTAACAGATAACAGCCACAGATGCATCCAGACATGACCATATTGAGCAGTACTCTAATTACCTCTAATTTTTAGACATAATTAAAAGTCCAGTCCTCTACAGTTCTACTCAGCTGTCACTTTGATGTTAAGTCCTTCATCATATGGATATTCCACTACAAAATAGTTTTCTTTTACTTTTCAAAAATTCATGGGGGTTACATGCTGTTCTTTGAAGAAATGTGTCTACCCTAAGCCCTCCTCTGCAAGCTAGCACAGATATTCAATGTACTAACTACTCTTCATGAGGTGATCAACTGGGTGCAGGAGCAGAGTGAGCCAGGGATGCGTCACTGAGTCATACATGTGGCTTGACATGATGCCA
The DNA here is from genome assembly GCF_019279795.1 of Protopterus annectens. NCBI lineage: Eukaryota > Metazoa > Chordata > Ceratodontiformes > Protopteridae > Protopterus > Protopterus annectens. The sequence continues at coordinate 900,547,564 of NC_056735.1, forward strand.
GAGACCCTACACCTATGTACTGGCATCATTCAGAATGTGATCATGTGCTATTAGGTATGGGCCATTCTTTAGGTGTGTCACTGGTTCCCTCCTAAAATGGCAATGCCCCCTCTTGGTCTACCTATTTACCTTGCCCAGCTGCCAGTCATTATTTTGGTCTTGACTAGGGTCCAGGGCCACAATGGCTACTTGCCTTATTCCAGCACATTTTTATTATCCCACCCTTCAAAATAACATGATCTGACTTCATTTATTTCCCCTGCTAGCTAACACAGATGCCTTTGCTGCATAAATGATCCGCATCATCTTGTTTATTGTGAAAGGTTCATCCTTCTAAACTAATGCAGCAGGTGTGGTCTGCAAAACTTGCAGACAGTGGAAAATACTTTTAGATCGTTGAGTGTTTGCATATTTTGGCATCATAGGCTATCAGTCCCTGGCATGCTACTATGCAACACATTCTGCAAAGAAAAAGATTCTGAACCATTGTATGCTAATAAAGTCCATTAGTGATATAGCACATTGGCGGTCTGTTATTTCTCCTAACACACCTACCCATAGAATGTTATTGTATTAGATAGGCTATCTGTTAAATATATATATATATATATATATATATATATATATATATATATATATATATATATATATATATATATATATATATATGCACATCCAAAATATAAGTTATGTAAGTATTTAATGTCCACACTCGCGTATACACACACACACACACACACACACACACACACACACACACACACACACACACACACACACACACACTCACGTCTAACCACTTTCTTGACTGAATACACCTTAAATATTTTCTTGAGATCAAATGAATGAGAAAATTCATATAGTGTAAGATAATGCCAACCCTATGCCACTCAACTGTCCCTGATTTTCAGAACCCCCCTGATTTGCCTTATATTTTTACTCTGTCTGTATAAAATGTACGGTTTTGTCATAAATCACAGAAAATTACAACCAGGCATTCATATTTCTTTTCGTTCAGCTAATGTATTTTAATGGAAAGCCTTATGTTATATTTTATTTTTGAGTGAATTGGAGTCATATTTAAAAATTGTATTGCGTTTAGGTTTTTCTCTTTCATTATTTTTGACTTTCTCCAGAATTCTTGAGCAACAAAGATGAGAGATTTGTGCTCTCTGTCTTAAATCTCTGTCTCTTGCTTGCTTATTCTGTCTGTCTCTCTTTCTCACACACACACACACACACACACACACACACACACACACACACACACACACACACACACACACACACACAAACTAGTAACTGCATAACTTTTTCTTTATGTTTTCCATTTCACTAAATATGTATTTTAAGCAATGCTAAGTGAGGGAAAAGTAAAAAGCAAATCCTTGTAACAGCAACTGCAGTTACACTTACTAGATTATTTTTTTTTTTCTTTTTATTTACTTTTTTACAGTATGTTCACTGAACAGCAAAGCTGTGTTTATTGAGCATAAAAATATGCAGTCATTTGTTTACATGAAACCATAATGTACATAGATCTCAATGAATCAGGGACAAATCTCAACAGAATCAGGAAAAAAATCTCCAAATAATTGGGGACACTTCTAAAATATTAGTATTATTAACTTCACTGACAGAGTAACAGAATGGATGTTAAACATTTTATGAAGTAAAAGATGTCTATAACACTAACTATTGTCATTTATTAAGTGTAATTCTCCACCTTCTTTCCAAAAGCTACCACGTTTAGGACAGAGAAGAGGGACAGAGCTAAACTTTGGGTCAAAATCAGGGATGTCCCTGAATATCATGGACTGTTGAGAGGTATGAATGTAAACAAACCCAACACACATTGCATTAGCGCATTGGATAAAAGTCTGTCTTCTCAATGTTGCAGTTCATGTGCATATCACACATGAGCACCATTTGTTACACATGTTATGTTATTATATCTGTAACAAATTTATTATTAACATGTATATGTTAATATAAATCCATTATTATTAAAATATAATAGGGGGAATTCAATAAAGCCTACATGGATTGATTTTCCATGTAGGCAAAGCGACATGGAGCTTATACGAAAGTAAGCAGCCGTGCGATCCAGTAAACGGAGCTGAGGGCCATGCATGTGTGTTTGAACACGGAAGTGTCTGTGGCATGAATATTACCACATAAGCAGGTGAACTGCATGTAAATGAGGGTGCTGGAGCAATCCAGCAACCGGATTGGTAGTCCTGCAGTCCGGTTGGTGTCCGATGTGTACATGGAAAATTTCAGTGTAGTGAAATTAAAAAGTGAACAGAGGCTGTAAAAGGCAAGTTAGAATGTCAGAAAAAGCATAGCAGATACAGATATGTGCAAAACTATGCCCTGTGTGTCCAAAAAGTAATGGAAAATAATTTAAAATAATTATTTTTTACATACTCATATTATGTTTGCAAGGCACGCAGCAGTGTGCAAACATGCCATTATACCAAAAAAAAAATATTTAAAAGTGTAAAAAAGAAAAGAAAATATGTGACAATAATACACTATAGGGCCTTGCATAGAGTATGTACAATGGTAGATGTCTGTGGATGCTAAGGAGGCAGGTCCTGGAATAGTGTAGTTTCCCAGTTGTGTGCACAGATCTTTATGCAAATTATCCTGGGTTACTGAATAGCAAAAATGGTTATCCATGCCTGCAGATCAGATCTGTGTAGCCCCAGAACCATGTTGGTGTACACAGAAGAGGTAGCTGACATCAAAAGGGGGTGTGTCTCTATTTCTTTAAGCACATTGGAGCACAGCGACTCCTGTTTGCGTGCCGCACAGCTGAGCTGAGCAGGGGGGGGGGGTGTCCAGTGCTGCTAAGCTTTGTTTAGCTTCGGGGCATGTGTTTAAGCTGGTTTGAGCATGTTTACACGGCATGCTGCTGTGCTGTGCATGCTTGTTCAAGGGGGTTTGTCTATTGACTGCTTATCATTGTTTATACCTTCAGCACGGGTTTGTGTGCCATGCCACAGTGCTTAGAAAGGAAAGCTGTCAAAAAAGAAAAAAAAAAGAAATTGGCAGTGAAAGCCAATCATACATAAATTACTGATGACCCCTTTTCCACCTAAACTGTACTATTCCAATCCATCAATGATGTACTTGGCAGGTGGAATTCATCATAGTTAGCCAATCACACAGGCTGCATCTGCAGCAGAGCACTATAATGTATGCATACACCCTACAATCTGATTTCCCCCCATACTCTGCACCACTGGAGTATAGACTTGGGAATTTTAACTGAGAGAATGCTAGGGGCTGCTGCAGGTCTGCTACATCTGCATGTGCTAGATACTAAAGTCAATGCTGCTGCTGAAAATAGGCCTATACAGAGAAGGAGAGGAGTGTTCAGGCCCAGGGTAACCTTCCAGAAGCTACATGAGCTGCAGATTTTAGAGCACTACAGATTGGACAGGGACATACTACACAAACTCACTGAGCTCTGCCACCCTCAACTCAGACCCAGAGCCAACAGAGGGGAATCTATCCCAGTGGAAAAAAAAGGTATTTGTAGCCCTTATGATACTAGCTAGCTACAGGTACTTTTCAAAGACTAACTGGTACATGATGGTGGTCTCACAGGCATCAGCATCCAGAGTACTCCACCAGTTCCTGGATGCCATGCAAACCCATGCCAGTGAGTACATTTATTTACCATGCACCCCTGAGGAGAGGGCCATTAATATGCTTCTCTTCTACAATGTAGCACACTAACCTGAGGTACTGGATGCCATAGACTGCACTCATGTACACATCAAAACACCACCTGATGAGGGTAGAGTTTACGTTAACCTCAAGGGGTATCACTATATCAACTGAAAGGTCATGTGCAATTCCCAGAACATTATCATGAATGTGCGTGCTGGCAGCCCTGGCAGTTATCATGACTCCCATATCTGGCACACATCACAGCTGTATCAGATGTTTGCCAGGGGGTTATGCTATACAGCCATTTAGTAGGGGATGCTGGCTACCCACTGGAACCATGAATGATGACATCCATCAGAAATGCACACACACCCACAGAAGAATGCACACACACCCACAGAAGAATGCTATAATGAGGCACATGCTCAAACCAGGAACATCACAGAGCATGTGTCTGGGCTGGTCAAGTCATAGTTCCAGTGCCTAGATATATCTGGTTGAGCTGGCAGTACTCTCCAGCCACATGTTCACAGATGTTCACAGTATGTGCCATGCTACACAATATGATCCTGTGGAAGCAGCTGCCACAGGTTCAGCACAGGAAAGGGATACACATCCCCTCACCAGTGCCTAGGTTCTCACAGCCACACCCACAAGGGGACTTGGAGGAGAAACTCCCTGAAGCTGTCCCTGTAGGCAGACGTACGCATGCCCAGTATGCCCTGGTCTTGGCCAAGAGACAATGCATGGCACGTGTACTGACAACCTAGGTTCCTATGGACTGACACCTTACTCTGACTCACATACATATTAAAATGGATGGCAGCCGGACCACACAACCTGTACCTATCCATGTATTGGCCATGTATTGCGTGAATCAGACAGAGTCAGCCCTGAAATACAAGTCTCTCAATTGCTGCATTTGCAAGGTAAGTCACAAGCCTATGCAGCAAATGTACGGGATAGTAGACTATGGTAGTATATGTATGAACCCGCTGCATGTATGCAAAGGAGCAGAGTGGGCTACTGGGCTACTTGCAGAGAACTAACAGCTACTTGGGACAACAGGTACTCTGTCCAATACTGGGTGCCCATAATATGCATTAGGCCACAGTGCTAGAAACCCCACTGCATTATGCAAGGGAAATGCCAAACAGTAAGGTAATAGGAGAAGCGCATGACTGTCAATGCCAGAGTCTCCCACCTCCAACACATCAGTTTTCCCATACGACTGCAGTAACAGTATGTTTGCAAGCATATATCAGTAGACCACACAATTCCAGGGCTGTCACAAAGAACGTGGCCACATGCTACATATTCTACAAAATGCAGAGGTCACAGCAGGGGTCACAGTGTATGTCTGTATGCTGTTGATAGTGTGAGGAATTAAACCTCACTTTATGGAGGCTGGTGTGGCTCACTAAGCTATGGACATTAGCATGGTTGATGGTGTTGATGGTTCAAAGCTGATCGCACCTACAGCTTTTGCGTGTGAGGTACTTGTATGGTAGGAGTCCCACAGACTGTCATAATTCCATAATCTGTCACTGCAAGGAAGCTGGACACAGCCAGAGAAAATGGGAGCTGCAAATGTCTAAACATACAGACATTATACATGCTATGAGTAACTTAGAAGGTGGCTAGTATAGCAGCAGGTTGCAACAGATCAGATTAGCAGCAGTATGTAAACAACATCAGTTAACTGTGTCAGTACGTACAACACTTTAGTAGACAGCATTTTATAGTATATTACAGATAAACACAACTGTATGAGGAACAGAGCAGACATATGGGGTGGAATGCTGGACATTCTGCAAAATCATGTACAGTGAGAGGTATGAAGATTGTTACCCTGTGTGTGATGTTACATCGTGTACCCCAGTCACATTATACCTCTCAACGTCTTACAGCAGGGAATCTGGACAAAGCTATAAACAATAGTCGGACAAAGGCCCAAATATAATGAGAAGGATTAACTATTGGCCAGACAAATGCAGAACATTGATGGAATAACAGGTCTTGCATTAGCATGAATCCCCTGATGTGTATAGAGTCAGTATCTCAAATGTCTGTCATCATATCCTAACATCAGTCTATAATATTTTGCCCCTAATGTGCCAAAAAATCATAATGCTATGTAAAACGTACCAAACATATGATGCAAAACTCTACAAATTCAATTACAATCTGTACAGTTGATAGGTATGGGCCACATATCACGTTCAGCAAACAGCCAGGGAATGCCTTAGACAAAATATTAGGGAGGTGCTGGGCTGTGGAAACAGGTACAGCCAACAACTGGCTGCAGCAGACAAAATCCTGGACTGGAGTACAGGTAGGTCTGGCCTGGAGTCACCTTGTAAGTACTGACAGTCACACTGGGCCTGCTCCTACACTTAGCTAACTTGAGCCCATGCCTGTTGCTTCAGCTGCCCAAAGACCTGCTATGTGGAAATACGTCTGTACAGACATACAGTTACATATACATATCAGTCTCTCCCTATACCCCTCATGCTTGATTAGTGTCTCTATCAATATGTTGCACACATACACACACACACACACACACACACACACACACATATATATATATATATATATATATATGATAACAAGATATGTATATAGCTATATAAAGTGCAATTATACATACACTCCACACATACATCTACAGAACACAATTATATTACTGACACACACAACTGCATTTAAGGAGACAACTCTGTTATACAGACTGAGATATGTATGGGCAGGGATGTATGAATGTTCCCACATACCACTGACTGCTGGGGTTATCTGCAGATACAAATCACAACAGCCATTAGATGGCATCAGACCAAGCCTGCAACAGTGCATAATCCACTCACCTACAGACTCCTGAGCCTGTGGGCTGTCACCCTGCAGACAGACATAGGTACGCAGGTGGTATAATGTACAATGGGTGCAACATACTCCTTGGACAAGCCATATTGCCCCTGGCTACATGTTTGCCTAGCAAATTGCAAACAACCACATATGGCCAGACTGGTATGTGTACACACATAGCAGGGATATGACTAGGTATCCCACATAGCAGGGATATGACTACATATCCCACCCCTAGGACACTAGATGCAATAGCAGTACCAAGCAGTATCAATCTGCAGGCCACACATGCTATCTAACTCAAGGCCACTTAGCATACTCCACAAGTATTGTGCCTGCATCAACATATACAACAGACATAACCTGTGGTGCATGCAATAGGTACTGTGAGCTGTAGTGTGTAATACTAGTTAGATAGGAGTTCTAATCTTACATCCTCCAACTCTGTCTGTGTGAATCACTATATCCACTCACAGCACTATGGGCATGCACATATGGGCTGTCTCTGTGCAATGGCATGAATTTTTGGCCCTGTGATTGGCTGCTGGCCTCTAAATTCCTTCCTCTACAAGGCTTACTGATGTCATCCACCTTAAGAGCACCGGCTGACAGTGTATGAGCAAATAAACAAGTGGAGCATGTGATAAGTACTGTGAGCATTACATTGGTAGAAGTTCTAATCTCACAGCATCCAACTGTTTGTGTGTGTTCATAGGTTCATAGGTGTTTACTAGTCTAATGACCACAAGGGCCTTTTTAAGCCTAGCCATGCATCCCAAATATATGACGAGCACTGATACCCTTGATAAGTGTAAGGATGGGTCTGGGAGATGAACCATTTACAGGTTACCTGTTTGCATCAGAGACATAGGTACCTAACCAGGGATGAATTTGTGATTTCCCATCCAATTGTCCAGGATGGACTTGAATTGGTTAGGGAGGAACTCTGCTTGACAAGGATGGGGAGCCTGTTCCAATATATCCCCTTGCAGCATTGCAGACAAGCCACTATGGGTTATCTCTGTGCAGTGTTTATGCATTATATGCCTACTGACTAGCTGATGGCCTCAACAGTGGCCTCTGTTACAAGGCCTGCTGATGTCATCCACCTTAAAGCACTGGCTAAGAGTCTATGAGCAGGTAAACAGCATGATGCATGTGATAAGTACTGTGAGCTATAGTGTATAATACTAGATAGGTAGGAGTTCTTATCTCACAGTATCCAAATATGTGTGTGTGTGTGAATATATCCTCTTGCAGCACTGCAGACAAGCCGCTATGGGCTATATCTGTGCAATGGTTATGCATTTTACAGTCACTGACTAGCTGCTGGCCTCAACAGTGGCCTCTGTTACAAGACCTGCCGATGTCATCCACAACAGACAACTCTTTGTGTGTGCAAATATATCCTCTTGCAGCAGTGAAGACATGCCTGTATGGCCTATCACTGCCCAATGGTTATACATTTTAAGGCCCTGTGACTACCTGCAAGCCTCTACAGTGGCCTCCTTTACAAGGCCTGCTGATGTCATCTACCTTAACAGCACTGGCTGACATTCTAGTATCAGGTAAGCTCCGTGGCACATGCAATAAGAATGCCATGACATAGTGTGTATTACTAGATAGGTAGGTGTTCTAATTTCATAGCAGGTAACTGTGTGTGTGTGTGTGTGTGTGTGTGTGTGTGTGTGTGTGTGTGTGTGTGTGTGTGTGTGTGTGTGTGTGTGTGTGTGTGTGTACAAATGTATGCCCTTGCAGCAGTGCGTACATGGCCATATGGACTATTTATGTGCAATGATCATGAATTTTCCTGCCCTGTGACTAGCTGCTGGCCCTAAATATGCCTCATCTACATAGGCATAACTGCTGTCTGCCACCACCTAGATTTGCATGTACTGAACACCCAGGTGATGCATAGCAAGGGTAGCAGACTTTGTCAGACAGTATGCATGCATGATTATGCTGATTGCCTCCATTGTCCCTGACACACTGTTCTACACATATACACCTAGGTAACCACGCACTTCTACAGCCACACTTGCTGATATCATGTCTGCTGTGCAGCCATGCCATTTTGTGCCACTGTATTGCCACCAAGTCTCCACTCAGACCCCTCAAACAGAAACATTCTCAGGTCTGTGAGACCCCTCATTCTGTAACACTACTTCCAGTCAAACATCATGCAACAAAGATACACAAAGTTTGATGTGTAGTCATGACACATGCCAGCATACAGCACCTGTCATGCCCCACAGCACTTGCCATGGCATAACAATACCACACTACACAAGTAAATGTGAAGTAATATAGTCACCCTGTGCCTCAGACACATATTTGCACATACCTGCATCAATGGTATGGATGGCAGGGATGTGGCACAGGTATCATCATATTCACAGGGTATGGTGTGGGGTTGCCAGAGGCCTAGGTAGTGCCAAACAGTTGACAGCATGTGTGTGAGTCAGGAAGGGGTGCTGGTTAGATGGACCATGGAGAGGTTCCGTGTGTGTCTGTTGGTGACCTGCATGTGACAATGATGTTTGAGTGTGTGTGTGTACACAGTCAAGCACAGTGCTAGCCCTACACATGTGTATGTTGGAGAGCTGTGGACCATACATGGCAGAGTGGACAGTTCACCATCTCTGGCCATGGACATGGGAACTGGCTCTGCCAGGAGTGGCACTGGCACCACTATGCCCAGGGTCAAATGTGGTGCAAGTAGCTGATGATGAATGCTGTCTGCTGGGCCCATGTCCCCATGGGACTGCCCAGGACCATGTGCCCATGGCCTGCCACATTATGGTGTGGACAGCACACTTCCTTCTGTAGTGCTGGAGGTACTGCCAATATGGGACCGTGAGTGTGCATGGCCATGTGGAGTCTCAGCAGATGGTGTTGCTGACCTACATCCATGTGTCTGATCTCCTACTCCAACCAGATGTTCCAGTGCAGACAATGTGTGGCGAAATACTGACACTGTCTCAGCCCACAGTCTGTCCACTACATCAGTGAAATGATCCATGGAATCACCAGTGCAGTGGAGGAAGTCATAGATGTCAGACTGTGATGCATCCATAATCCTGAGCATTCATCTGGTGTTCCATTCAGAACATGCATGTGCCTCCAAAATGGACTAAAACATGCAGCGAGTGACCTGTGATGTGACACCTTTGACAGGTGGTGGATGGGCAGCAATTGTCCTTTGACCATCCCTGTCAATTTGCCTGTGTGGGGAATTGCCACCTCTCTTGCTATGGCCAGTGTCTACATTCACTGATGCCATAGTTGCCACACTGTCCTGTTCAATGTCACCACCCTCTGACTGTCTGATATCTGTGGATTCTGTGGACTGGGTATGTGTGGGCATACTAAATGTGCACAGGGACAATGGGGGAGGAAAAGGGATGTCAAACCCTGGGACAGATTCAGCCCCCAACAACCCCACCTGTGCCTCATTATGGCCACCATCATCATCAGAGTCTGATGAGACACGGACACCAGGTTGTGAGGGCGACAGACTCCAACCCCCACGTTCACCTGTGAGGAGAAAGATAAAGTCAGTACATTACTACCTGCACTGTTATGTATGGTAATCCACACAGACACATACAGGTGAGGAGCCACAATTGCATTACACATCCCACATCTTGTTTCTGATCCCATGCACAACACATAAAACACAATATACCCAGACAAGACAGGCCCTTTATAACATGCACTGTGGCTACATCCACTTAATGTTGCCAGTACAATACACCTGTGAGGTAAGCAATATAACAGTGTATATGATTGACCTACACCTAAAACCCAGTCCACTTTTCTGGAGCATAATATGGCTGTTGTAGTATCACTGCCATAGGTATGTACCGTCTCCCTGTTGTTTGTGCACAGGCATCTTGGAGTGATTGCCTCCTGTATAGCAGGCTACATAGTCATTCTTAACAATAAGTGCAAATGTGTTAATGTTCATGCAAATACACAGCTGTGATTGCCCATTTTATGAACTTCAGTTAACTGCTCAAAATGGCAAATATATTCTACTCTGGCTAAGCATAACAGTTGTGCCTAGGGCAACATGAGAGCCCTTAACATTCTTAGGGTATATATGATCTGTAAAACAACAATATTACACTTACAAGGTACAGGACCTCAGACAATGGCCACACCTGACGTACCTGTGAAAATGTGAGGGAGAGACATTGTCACCAAGACCAAATGTTGCATTGTTCATAGGTTCATAGGTAGGAACTAGGCTATCAGCCCTGGGGCCTATACAAGCACAGCCAAAAAGGTACCTTGGCTTTTGCCACCCAAGAAAATTATTTTCCTGTGCCACTGTCGAGCAGAGCCACAGAGGTGATTCCCGGGGTGAATTTCCTATTTCCCATCCAATCATCAATATTTTTCTTGAAGAGTGCTAATGAGGAGCTTTGTTTGATATAGATAGGCAGTTTATTCCAGAGTATGGGATGTCTCTGGGACAGGAATCTATCCCTCCAGCATGTTCTGTTTATTGTGGTGACAAGTTTTAGGTCCCTAGAGCGTGTAGCTTGGAGGGATTGGGATTTCTTTAAATGGAGCATGTCCAACAGCTCTGGGTTTGACATTGCTTTCTATGTTAGGCAGAGATCACCTCTGAGTAGGTGATATGCGATGGAGTAAAGCTGGAGTTTTTTGAGACGGTCTGCATAGGGCATCTGTTTGATGCCGGTAATACTCTTTTTGAGGTATTTCTGCGGCCTTTCCAGTTGCTGTAGATGTCTTGTGAGGTACATACCAAAAGGGGCATTGTACTCTATAATGGGTCTAATGAGTGATGAGTAGAGGGGAACAATGACCTCTTTTTTTCTGGATTAGAAACCTTTTGTGATGAGGTGTGCCATGTAGAAGGATTTCCTGACTACTGTGGCAATGTGATTATCAAAGGAGAGACTACTGTCCACCTGTGTCCCAAGGTCTCTTATCACACTTTCGGTGTTAAGTATACTATCGCCTATGTTGTAGTTCATGGGTAGAGTTTTTACCAAAGGGGATGACAATGTACTTTTTGGCATTGAGCTTGAGGCCATGGCTTTGACACCAGGCATCTGTCTCAGTGAGGCCTTTTTGTAGGATGTCCACATCGTTAGGAGTTTCGATTATGGCTCCTAGTTTGCAGTCATCTGTGAACTTCATTAGCCAAAGACCTTTTGTGTTAGCCTGTACTTCAGAGAAGTAGATACCAAACAGGAGAGGACTCAGGACTGAATCCTGTGGTACTCCACTTGTCACTGGTCTGAAGTCGGATTTGGAGTCTGCTACTTTCACAGTGTGGGTTCTGTCAGTGAGCCAATTGGCAACCCATCTTGTGACATAGGGATTTATACCTAGTTTATTGAGTTTATCTATAATTCCAGAGTGGGGGATGGTGTCAAAAGCCTTGAAAGATCTAGATAGTCTGTGTGAACCACCTTACCCTTGTCTATGTCTTTGGTGACTGCTTCAAAGAAGTCTATCAGGTTTAGGAGACATGATCTGCCTTTTACAAACCCGAACTGGGCGGGATCCAGAGTTTGGAGATTACCAATGTCTTTGTTTATAAGTTCCATGATGATACGTTCCATGGCCCAGGCTCATCAGGCTAATGGGGCGGTAGTTCCCAGGGTCCATGGTGGCTCCCCCCTTGTGGAGTGGGATAACCATTGCTGTGTGCCATTCAGCAGGCAAAAAGCCTGAGGTGAGGCTATGATTGAACACGGTACTTAGGTGTGGTGCCAGTTCGTTCTGTAGTTCATGTAGAACGCAGCCTGGGATGTTCTCTGGTCCCATGGATGCTGTGTTCTTGGCTTTGGAGAATGTGTTTTTTACCTGTGCAGCCGTGATTACAGGAACTTTGTATTCTTCCGGTATAGAGATGGGATCTTTAGGGGTTGAGAGGGGGGTAAAGTTAGCACTGAACCTATCTGCCAGGATGTTGGCAATATCAGTTGGTTCTGTGTATTTAGTGCCATTGTGCTGTAACTCAGAGCAGATATGAGTGTTGCCATTGAGATTCTTGACATAGCTATAGAATGCTTTGTGGTTGTCTTTAGAATCAGTGGCGATTTTGTTAGAAGGTAATATGTGCATATATTCACATGTACCGTAGCTAATGTGTTACTGCCTACATTGCTGACAGTCTGAGTATGTGTGCACAACTGTACATTAAAACAACCCCCCCCCCAATGCAGATAGACCTGAAACACATGTACTGGTATGCAGAGCCTGCCACAATGACTGATACAGTATAACACTGATGAACACAGTAAGCTTACCTAGATGCTCCTCTGATGTGGAAGCTGTGGCACCCACCTCCAGGATGTATGGGATGATGGATTGCTAGGAGCTGGTGGTTGATCCCAGGTTCACCAGGAATTCCTCTGTGGCCAAGGGTGAGTGTTCTGTTGCAGGTCCTCCAGCAGTGGCAGTATGGCCCCTGGCCATAGCAGCTGCCCTTTGCCATGCTGCATTGACCATGTCTGTGGCTCGGTGTCAGACCTGCTCGTAGCTCTTGTCCTGCTGGCCAGTTTGTTTCACCTCCGTGACGAGACAGCCCACAGTGCTGCATATTAGTCATGATGCTGGCAACTCCTGGATAGCAGAATATGAAGCTGCAGTCTGTGGCCATCAATGATAACATTATTTTCTGCATCTGTAAATGATGGATGCCTCCGGCAATACATCATTCCTGAAAGACAACGAGAAGGGAACACATCCCAGGACCAGATACATGGACATCCGCTATGTACAGGCCCTGCACAACCAAAATAGGCTGCACTCCTCATACATCATACCTCCCAGTCTATCAATACACTATATGTGTGGCTATCACCAAGATAGCAGCAATACCGGTTATGTGCCTGTGTGCCATGACAGAGTCTGCTGTATGTCTGTACACCCATCACTGCAGTCTACTGTGGTGTGTTGCCTATAGGAAAAGTCCCACCACTATGTCATACAGCCACTGTCAGAGAAATAGCTGTATGCTATTACAACAACTATATGGGGACTTTCCAGCAACACAAGTGTGCCACAATGACAGACAGCAATGGAAGCCTGCTGAAGTATATCTTCCCTGTAGGCATGATACCTCTCCACTACACAGATGTTTACAGAATGTAAACGTATGCCTCATAGATGTGGTCCTTTTGGCAAAAACATGTGGATATTTGAAAAATGGTCGGCCAATCATTGAAGGCTGTTGTTAGAATATAGAGACTCTGGCTGTCACATGCCAGACCCCTCAGAAAACACTTACTCTACAGTAATCTCTGTTAGTCTATTCATAGTATTACTTTGTATGACCAATATGTACACGCTGTCACTGAGTTTGGGCTTGTGCCTCCACTAATAATGGCTATGGCCTGAATTCCTGCTGTAAGGGGTTGACAGGTATGTCAGCCATAGCTCTCAAGCAATGAGGTACAAATGTCAACAAAACAGTGACCTAGCCAGAGTACATCAGGGACAGTCAGGGACACCTTTACAATGTCTGAACTATTTCTGTGTGACATTGACAGACTGAGAGTAGGTGAAGTACAGTACACTGTGTGATATTACAGCTATGCACACCCTTACTTACTGTTAATATGTCTAAGTCATAATCCACTAGCTTTCCTACAGGAGCTGACCATTGTAGGAGGGAGTAACAGGGGCAGAGCTGTGACTTGATTAAAAGCAGCAGTTGAGAGGCATGCCTGTAGTTGTTGGACAGCAGAGTATATCCAACACATGAATGGCATAGATGTACTACAGGCCTACTGTTGTAATCCATTTCCCCATACCTCCATCCTCCCATTTGCATCCCATTATATGGGCACATGTATTGCATACCTGGTAGAGTGAAGTAATCCATTTTTGACCAGATCCTCTGCAAACAGCTTGCTATACCATAATTTGTCTGAGTAAAGCAACACAGAGACCTGTTCCCCATAGGCAGTTGATTGCCTTTTATAGGGAATGCCCATTAACAGGTAATTGCCTGTGCACCAATCTGTGGCTTGGACTTGCTAATTGCATCCAAAACAACTGGCTTACACTTTCATTAGCCAATGATATGACACCACAGTGCAATATTTAAAGCCTTCATGTAGGCCTTGGCCTCTTTCTTAGTCTTTGAGACATACATTAGTGAGGTGTGGAGACTACAGCATCACAGAGGGTAGGTACAAATACTGTCCACTGTTGATATTTATGAAGTATGTCCACAGTTTTGCATGCCATGTTTGACCATTGTCCCATGACATTGTGATTATCTGGCAGTTAACTGGTAAACATTGGGATGAGGTCAGTAAGGAGAGAGACAGACATGTGAATGTCAGATGTCAAACCCATTACAACATGCATGCTGATGCAGTAGCTGCTATTCTATCAGCTCACTATATTTGTAGGGGCAAACTGTGAAACATGTCAGTGTCACTGGACCTTTGCCCCCCCCACCCACCCATTATGTATGGTTTTGTCTGGATCCCTCTTTCTAGGGGGTTGTGAGGTATGGTAGATCTGTAGCAGCTAGCTTAGCATTCAGCTGCGTATGTACCAGGCTGCACTTGCTGCTGCAGCATAAGACACACAGGGGGGAAGTGTGAACTCTTTGGAAGACAGCAAGCTGTACATGTAACTGAGGCAGCAGTGTCAGCTGTGTCATCACAGCAAAGCCAGGGTAAGTGTACCCTTTACAGTCCAATCAAGGCATGTGTGTAAGGTACATCTGTTATGTAACAGTGCCAATCACAGAGTAGTAGGTGGCATATAGTTTGGCTATACAAATATGTGCAGTGTGTCCCTACCTACAGGCCTTTGACTTGCAAACATGGGTAGCAGTTAATGCAGTAGGAGCAACCTGTGTGGGTCAAAATTGCATAACTCAGTCATTACTTGCTGTGTTCACAAGAATGTAATTGATGTGCAACACACTGGATTTGAACCCAGGATTGTGGTGGCAAAATATACAACATGGAAGGCATTTAACAGACTGAGCTACTGAGTCAATGCTAAACCAGTGTATTTGCAAGATATATGTGCATACATACAGTCTGTGACACATGTTGTCTGCATCCATCATTATGTGCATGGCTTTCAAAGGCAGTTGTTGTGCAGCAGGGTCCCATTTGTACACATGTACTTTGTCATTGCTGCTTTAGCAGGTATGTTTAAAGATGTTGCTGATAAAAGGCAACAATTACCTGCTATCACACCTCTCAACCTCTTAGAGCAAGAAATCTGGACAAAGCCATAAATAAAAGTGGGACAAAGCCCCCAAAATAGGGGCAATCTTTAAATATTGCTCTTACAAACTTAGAATGTTGATATAATAACAGGTGTTGCATTAGCATGTGCTTTCTGAAAGGTATGAAGTGTGAAAGTCAAATGTCTGTCATGATTTTTTAACCTCAGTCTTTAATGACTTGCCATACTTTGCCAGAAAATACGGTTTTATGAAAACTGGGCCAAAATAGGGGCAAAACTCTGGACATTCTGCAACAATCTGTACAGTTGACAGGTATGCCTGCTATCCCAGGCCTCATGTACATCTATTATTATTTATTTGGCTGTGTACTGGTGTAGTGTTTGCATCACAGTCCCAGATACACTCACATTTTACCCATTATATGTACTTGCAGTCTATAAGTGGAAATCAGTATATTTTACTGGAAACACCTGCTTTAATGCAGAGCTGAGTGGCCTAGTGGGCTAATGCACTATGCTGTAGTTTACAGAAGCCCGGATTCAAGACATGGAAGGGGTGAATATTTTGGGTCTATATTATAACATCGAAGTCTTAAAACTTCAAATGTTATAATATCAAACCCTAGGCACCGAAAGCTGAAAATAGCGAAGCTGCAGAATATTGAATACTTTCCTAGGGAAAGTATTCAGTGGGCCATTTCTGCAGCTTCGCTATTTCCTTGACTGTTGAGCGAAGGTTACGGACCAGTTTAAGGTAAGTGTGCGAATGAAGGTGAGTGTGCGATAGGGACCTTAGGGTTAGGGAGCGGGTAAGGTGAGTGTGCGGTAGTTACGGACCTTAGGGTTAGGGTTGGGTTAAGGTAAGTGGATAGCTAGTAGTGTATGTATGGTTTAGTGTAGGGTTTTGTCAAGTGTATGTGCGTGGCTTATTTATTTTGGTGTGCTTGTGTTGTGTGTATGTTTGTCGGAACAGCGAATTTTTTCCCAAGGAAAAAATTCGCTATTCTGACTGTTCGATTTTATGGTCTTTCAATCGAATGGGTTCGATATTATAACATTCGAAGTTTAAAGACTTTGATGTTATAATATAGACCTGAATATTTTGCAGATGTGCCTAAGACTGTGAGAAACACATAAGATCATTAAGGCACTTTTAAGCACATTTAATTGGGTTTATGCAGGTTTGCATGGTGTGCTGCTTAGCTCCACACAAACCCGCACTAAAAATTAAAAAAGAAAAGAAAAATGAAGTGATAGGACAGTGGTGAAATTGGGGCAAGTAGGGGGATAAATATACTGAAAGGCAGATAGGGTTGTGTTGGAAGTGTGTAGGAAAGAGCCAAATCTTTCCATTTCTTGTACAGCAACAGTTGTGCAATTTTTCAGACCTTGTACATGAATTTAGACCGTCAAATCCCAGAGAGAGGGGTGAGGACAACATAAAAGTGTTGCCAAGCCAATTCGACCTAATTAGTTGTGTCCAGTGGACACATGCAAAATGGAGAGCTATGCATGGGGTGATATTTTTTCTTGTGGAACAGGTTCCCATTTTTTTTTTTTTTTTTTTTTTTTTTTTAATAAGGAGAAAGTGGAATGTTTGAGGAGGGATGTAGTTACGTGTGGGGAGGTAAGTTGGGTAGGAGAGGTTGCATTTTCAGACAGACAAGACAGAAGAAAGGGAGGTGTGTGACACATGAGGGAGGTAAACACCTTGGATGGGGAGGGTGTTGTAGACTCTGAGGTGCATGTGCCTCCAGATGGCAGCAGTGTGACTGAGATCCCCAGCCATGGGTCGTCAGCACTGCTCCTTCACTGCCCCAAAGGTGGCTGTGCTGAAGGCTGGGTGCTGGGGCCAGGAGGCCCCAATAGGTTGTCCAGTCTGCCCTCAGTCCAGCGCAGGTGACGTTCATATCTCCTATAAACAATCCTGCACACCATGGCCAGTAGTTGATCCTGGGTGACAAACCCACTCTGCCCCCACTCCCCGGGGGATGGAACTCATCCCATGAGGAGGTTCCACCTTAAGGTGATGCAGGACCAGCAGATGGGGCACCACTGGCTTGGGTCCCAGATGAGCTGGTACACGGTGCCATGGTCAGCTGAGGTAGGGGAGGTAGATCAGCAGGAATTGGCCTACCCAGACAAGCTTTGGGTATGGAGGTAAAGCAATACATATAGGAGGGCTATGAACAAGATCATTGTTAGTAATAACAGCATGACAGAACATTGGAAATAACCCCATTACATTTCAATGCATATTTTGTGAAACACAGCAATAAATAACAGAACAGTCAGTATATTAACAGCATGCCAGTAATAGTTATGGCATAAGGCCAACAGAATAGGTAATTCAACAAGATATGTTAATATGCAACAATAGTAATACATAACATTAATAAAGCACATGCCCAAAATAAAGTTTATGGAACAACATATGTTAATATCAAACTATAACCAATATATAGCAATAATATATATATGAAGATAAGGGGTGGGGAGAGAGAGAAATACAGTCCATTAATACCATCATGGGCTATATAGTTGATGACAGTAATGCTATCTAGTCTACAGGTTTGTCCTTTCTTTATGTGTAAATGTGTCCTATTGCTGCTGTAGCATCTACATACCTCTCAAGCTATCCGCATGGGACTCTATGGGCCAAGCAGTAACACCTGCATATACACAACTACAAAGAAAACTTGCACATCAAGTGGACCTATATAACTACCATGGTGTACTGTGGACAGATGTACTGTTACTTTACTATTGTCATATAATCATGTCGATGATACATCTGTAACAGAGGGATTATGCAACAGTAATTACATTTTGTGACAGCATGACACTTGAGAGACATGCATGTGTACAATACAGAGAGTACACAACTATCATGCCTTGCTTGGCAGGCATGGGTATAGAACCCAATAGCAGTGACTGCAGAGGACATGTATTAACTGAATGCAGCAACTTTTACAATACACTCGAGGCATACGGCCATACCAAGATTACACGTTTTCTTTTATTGTATTATATTTTATAATAATTGAACATATTTCCTTTATTTTATACATTAATAGTACATTTGTGGTAATGATTTTAACAGTCTGTGGCATCTGAACAAACAATTATTTATACATAATATGTGCTATCTCACCCATTTACCTGTTGTTCCTGTGGAGAGAATTATATATCTAATCTATACGTGACTGATACTGTAATATTTCTTGGAGGTATGGGGATAGAACCCAATAGCAGTGACTGCAGGGGACATGTGCATCACATGTATTAATTGACTACAACAACCATTAGAAGACACTCCAGGCATACAGCCATACAAGATTACACATTTTATTTGTTTTATTTTATTAAATGTTAATATTATTGAACATATTTCTTTAGTTGATGCATTAATAGCACATTCGTGGTAATGATTTTAACAGCTGTAACATCTGAACAAACAAAGATTTACACATAATATGGGCTACCTCACCCATTTACCAGTAGTCCCTGTGGAGAGAATATCTGTCATCATAACATATCTGACTCAGTAATATATTTTAGTACATGGCCCTGGGTTCGAACCCTGGTCTCTGTGTGACAAAATGTATTTTGTACACAACATTTAACAAACTGAGCTATTGAGTCACTGTGGATATCTGACTGACTAATATTTGCCTAGAGCTCACCTGAAAACAAAATATGATCTGGTACTAGTACTACAGTGTTATAGTACACTGCAGTGAAAGTTGAACACACATGCATGAAATGCAATCATCACAGAGATACTAGGTAACCTATATATTGCTAAATAAAATGCAAGTGTACGCAACATATTGTTACTGGGTTGAAATATCAGCTCTAATTCCACAAGTATTGCACAACAGTTTATTACAGATACCTTCATGCATTTCCTGGAATAGTTTTGAGTTTTTCTTGCATAGCAGTTGGCATTATGCAGCTGTAATTCAACAGTTATTGCACTACAAATGCTTTGCAGATAAATAGTTAATGCTCTATTCTTTCTGTCTTATTTGACTATAGGTAGCATAATACAGTTGTACTCACCACACTCATGATGCAACCTGGCCAGGTGCCCTGCATGCACCTTGATGTTGAGAGCTTTCATCTCTGCAGCTGTTGGGAGAGAAGCACACCATTATGCTTACCAGTTTAAAAGACATTCAAGATTAAATATTGGTAAAACACAGGTAAACATACTTACACACATGTGGAATATTGCTTGCCTGGAATTCTTGGACCCAGACATCCAATGGAGCCACATTCCATCTTTTCAGGTCATCATGGTGGTGACAACACTGCTCACCTGTGTGGGGGATACCAGTTGCATTAGTGAGGTCCCTTGCCAGCTGGTCAGAGGCCTCTGCTTTGTACTCTGAGCCCTGGTAACCTCCCTGCTTGAGCCAATTGTCATGTTTTTTCACAAGGAGTCCAATCATGACCCTGGACTTCTCAATGCCCTACAGCTGCACCCAAAAGTGCAAACCATCTCCAATGCCTGCCATTGTAGCTTTCAAATGGAGCATGGTGTATTCCCACCTATTGGGCTTAATATAACCCTTTTTCCCACCCTTATGTGCCATTGGACAAGCACTGCCAGGCAATGCATAAACAGAGTTTTTTTAAGTAGTGCTTATCATGGATAGGAAGGCTTAGCAGAGCTTAGCTGAGTGCAGCAGATCATGATTTAAAAATAATTGTCATAATTTATATTTCGAAAATAATTGCTTAATTTCCCTTTCATGTATTCAGACCCCACACCTAGTGCACATAAGGCCATAACCTTGTTTACTTGGCTACATGGAATGCTGCTATACATTTACATACACCTCTGAGCCATATATTTAAGCACTGCTAAGCCCTGCTAAGCAATGATTAAACTTGACCTTTGAATCAAAAATTAAATGCATCTGGTTTCTATTTTTAGATGTCTGGCACTTGTCAATTGCTGTGTGCAGTGCCATGTTGCATACACTTTAAAAAAAAAAAAACAAATACATTGATATCATGCACTTGGACAGTGCAGGGGGTGTATTACTCATCTGCGGACACAGTTAGTGACACACTCCCTACAATGATTCAATAACCTTGTTCCTCAGCTCTCCCTCAGCAATGCACAATCATTAATATGTATGGGGAGCTACTGAGGGGGAACCACATACATGGACATGGTAACTTCCATGTAGGCTCAACACTATGTCTACAAGGAATCTATTAAATCTGGGGGAATATCTATCACTTATGGATTCCAATGGAATCCATACATTTTCTAATAAAAAAATGAATAAAGGTAAAGGGAAATCACAGCCACATCGCTACAGCTAACATGAACTAACAGTCTGTGCGGGACATATGTGAAAAACACATGTGATGACACACCCAAGGAAATGAAAATCAGATGTGTGTCATGTGTGAAGAAGAGGCGTGTGGGAATAGACCCCATTTTTTTTTAACAATAGAAGGAAAGGTAAAGATAGGGAAAGAGGAGGAGAAGACCAACACAGCAAGTATACCAATAGAGCAGATATTACAACACATGACAGACAAAGGCTGGAAAAAACACCAAAGAGAGGTAAGTGACACTGTCAGCACAATGCATGACACATTCAAAGGGGAGTTGTCAAACAGGGTGGGGATACATGCCAACCATGGTGAAATTCAGAAAAAACATATTTAACTATGCACTATCATGTAATGAAACATTGCAAACTGTGTGGCAGTCATACCTAGATGTGTATGACTAATGGTAGATGTGTGATGTAAGGTAATACATGAGGATCACAGTAGACATTGGATAAATAAACACATATACAAGTAGTCTGTCAGCAGTGCAAGTGTAAGCCAAGCAATACCAGAGATGAGAAAATGCATATCTAGGAATCCAAGTTAATTCCATCAGAGGACAGAACAGAACCTCTGGCCATAAATAACCAAGCACAGTACCAAACAGCACTACTGCAGCATAGTAGCAAAATGTCTGCTAAGTACACAAGTAGGTGTGCACAACTCAAACAGATGTGTAATGGAATGCATATATGTCACACACATATGCCATGTCCAAGGCAACACACAGGCATAGCCATATATGTATGACTGTTAATGGCCTAAATGGAAAACACATGAAAGCAACGTCCATACACATGCACCCACCAATGACATATAAGAATATTTGAACAAATCTAACACTACAGTTTAAAAAATCAGGTTGCACACATGAATTCCAACAACATATAATGGCTAATACATGAGTATAACAAGAACAAGGATGTATTGCAAGCAGTAGTCAGAGATTTATTTGCAGATGTCCTGCATCTGTAAAATGACCAAAGAGTTTGCACACGCTGACCACATCAACAATGTAATACATGACAATGGACAATAATCCCATCAAAGGCAAACATATCTGCAAAATGTATTACATAATTACAAAGGTAGAAAACCTAAGCCCACATCCAGGAAAACAATGATAATGCAGGACAGCAAGGCAAAGTTACACATTGCAAATGCATGGGTACATCATAGTGTTCTGTTGAAGCCATCCCAAAATACATTTAAGCAAATGGTAAAGGTATGTCACATATGCAGACTACACTGCTGATATCAACAAAAATGGGTATATAAAAATCACACATATACAATAATGTGCAATCATATGACATCAACAGACATAGGTAAGCAAGCTAAGAATTTCCATCACATACACATATACTGTCATTCAATGTGGAATACACAACCACAGTTATGCTCATTACTGAGCACAGGACAGTCCTGTGAGCATCATTACAGCACATCAATGATATGTCAGTGAATGCTCACATGTCAAAAGTACAACTGTGTGTCAGTATGGATCAGACTATGTGCAGAGACATGTATAGTGGATATAAAATGTTTACACACACCTGTTAAAATGCTGTTAAATTATATAAAAATGAGACCACAATAAATAATTTCAAAACATTTGCCACCTTTAATGTGGGCTATAATCAGTACAATTCAATTGAAAAACAAACAAATCTGTTAGGGGAAAAAAATAAAAAATAAAAACCGTACAATAAGCTGGTTGCATAAGTGCACACACCCTTAAACTAATACTTTGTTGAAGCACCTTTTGATTTAATTGCAACATTCAGTCTTCTTGGGTATGTCTATCAGCATGGCACATCTTGACTTGGCAATATTTACCCATTCTTCCTTGCAAAAGCACTCCAAATCTGTCATATTAAGAGGGCATCTCTTGTGCACAGCCCTCTTCAGGTCACCTTGCAGATTTTCTATTGGATTTAGGGCTGTGCTCTGGCTGGACCATTCCAAAACTTTAAATTTCTTCTGGTGAAGTCATTATTTTGTTGATATGAATGTATGCTTGGGGTCATTGTCATGTTGAAAGGTAAAATTCCTCTTCATCTTCAGCTTTCTAGCAGATGCCTGAAGGTTTTGGGCCAAAAGTGACTGGTGTTTGGAACTGTTCATAATTCCCTCCACCTTGACTAAAGCCCCAGTTCCAGCTGAAGAAAAGCAACCACAAAGCATGATACTGCCACCACCATCCTTCACCACGTGGATGGTGTTCTTTTGGTGCTGCGGAGTGTTGTTTTTGCACCAAACATACCTTTTGGAATTGTGGCTAGCAAGTTCAACCTTGGTCTCATCAGTTCATAACACATTTTCCCACATGCTTTTGGGAAACTTGATGTATTGTTTTGCAAATTTTAGCTGGGCCTGGATATTTTTCTGTGTAAGAAAAGGCTTCCATCTTGCAACCCTACCCCATAGCCCAACCATATGGAGAATACAGGAGATTGTTGTCACATGTAGTACACAACCAGTACTTGCTACAAATTCCTGCAGCTCCTTCAGTGTTGCTGTAGGTCTCTTGGCAGCCTCCCTGACCAGTTTTCATCTTGTCTTTTCATAAATTTTGGAGGGATGTCCAGTTCCTTGCAACATTACTATTGTCCCATATTTTCTCCACTTTTTAATAACTGTCTTCACTGTGTTCCATGGTATATCTAATACTGTGGAAATGTTTTGTACCCTTCTCCTGACTGATTCCTTTCAACAATGAGATCCCTTTGATGCTTTGTAAGCTCTCTGCGAACCATGGCCCTTGCTGTAGCAGGTAACTGAGTAAATGTTAGGAAAATCCTACTAGGACAGCTGAACTTTATTTGGGGTTAATCAGTCTTTTTAATTAATGGCAGGTGTGTACCCAAGAAGACTGAATGTTGTAATTAAATCAAAAGGTGCTTCAACAGAGTATTAGTTTAAGGGTGTGCACACTTAATGCTACTAGCTTATTGTGCATTTTTTTATCTTTTATGTTTTTCCCTTAACAGATTTGTTTGTTTTTCAATTAAATTGTACAGGTTATAGGTCACATTAAAGGTGGGAAAAGTTTTGAAATGATTTATTGTGGTCTCATTTTTTATATCACAAAAACCTGGCATTTTAACAAGGGTGTGTAAACTTTTTATATCCACTGTACATACATCTGTACAACTATTGTTGGAAGGTGTGAACTTCTGTGAACAGCTAATAGATGTGGAAATGTAACATAGACCAGACATGACATACTGTACTGTTACTGAATAAATTATCATTACCCTAGTGTATACATGAATGTTGAATTGGCATTCTATGCACTCAGAAAAGGACTGACCATATGTATGACATATATTATATGACCTGACATTGCCAAAACATGGCACACAGCATGACATCATGCCAGTGGGACTGCATGATTACTGTCATCCAAAACACATGGGCAACAACATGTACACTGCTGCACAGACATGATATGGCAATACACAAATCTCAACCATACCACTGTGGTAGTGCTGGACTGTGGACAACATGTGGTGTTTGTAACTTTCTCTCAATAAGCTCATACTTACAAGGTAATTGTTGCAGCAGTAGCTATATGTTAACTGCCACAATGCATAGGTAGCTGAATGTGGAAGGAAAGCTTAATCTATTCATGTGTGTCATACACACATTGAAACATGATTAAATGTCACACGATGATATCTGTATGGTATGTTTGCACATGTAACACATAAACACGGTAGTTAATTGGTAATTATGTACAAGAGCGGCGTTAACAGTCCAATCACTTATATGGCAAAAAGCATTGTGGCAGCATTACACAACTGGAGTACACAGACAATACTTACTGACCTAAGAGACCACCCTGATGGCTATGAACATTTTAATGATCTCTCAGGCTATCTCCCTGAATGGGTCACTCATAGCCTATGCCATATCATGGAAAAAATTCCCCCTCATGTCCCTCATTTGTGTTCAGTACATATTGGTCATCTCCTCCTGGATCTGCTCTGAATAATCATCTATCTGTTGTTCCTAGTGCCGTCTCCCCAGGGGTACAGCAGAGATGATGGTACATGCAAGTCCAGCTTCCTCATTGTCATCCTCATCATCACCATCATAGTCATCATCATCTGAGGACTCTTACATTGGTCTGGCATGAGCTCATCATCTATGTCAGATTGACTGTCGTCCATGAGTACCATACTCTGTCAAGATGAATTACAATGCAGGACCGAAATTATCTAGGCATACCTGATATCACCTGTTTGTATAACATGACTACTGTGACACAGTAAACAGGCAAAAAATAATCTTCATGAAATGATAAAATGCATTATGACCATAGTCCACTGTACAAACATATGCGATGTATGTCAGTAATCAAAACTATAACAATGAAAACCAAATATATATCAAGCTAAACATTCTGATGAAGATCATAGCTGACATTAAGCAGAAAATGATGTGCACATCTACGATCTAATATACATTAATTAAAATCCTGCTCACATGTGAGTTCTGCACAGAAAAATGTGGGACTGAAGGTGTTTCAGCATATACTGAAGATCTCATTTAAAACACAATTCAAGATGAAATGTTAGTAAGATGCAAACATTAGCAAGTAGCACAGTTATAATCAACAGATTTGATGGTAGTGATTGGCTTGGGTCTATATTAGATCACCAAACGCTTTGGTTAGCGAACAGTGATTAATCAAACCCATGTAAGCAAAAGCTTACAAAACCAAACTGTCAGAACAGCAATTTTTTTCCAAGGGAAAAAAAATCATTGTTCCTACAAAAAAAAAAAAAAAAGAAAACACTTTAATACATGATATTAAGTGGGAGGCTTTGCCCCCACCCCCCCCGATGTGGGGGGGCTGTGCTGCACACAACCCCCCTACTTAAATTTACCAACTCCGAGATTGCACTGCAGTGCCAAAAATGGCAAACTACCGAAGCGGCCAAGCAAATTCTTTCCCAGGGAAAGATATTGATATTTTGCCGTTTCTGCATTTACAGCTCGATCAAGTCGCATTCGCTAACCTGCAGCTTCGGTCAGTTGATAGGAAGCCATTGGCTTCTCATGCACAAAACACCTTCCCTATGTCACTGTATCTCCGCTGCTCCTCCAGCCCTGTGCATCCACATGATGCACAAGGCATGGTTATGGGTCCTGTCCTCATCACCTGCAAAAAGAAAAGAAAAGAGCAACTATGAATGAATAGTCCTCAAATAACAGGGATATACATTGCTCAGATTAGGTTCTAAAAACTTCTTTTTTTAGGAACATTGGAAAGTCATTATAAACATTTTGGAATGTTATACACAAAGTCCTTTATATCTTTGAACTACATTGAACACAGAGTGGAGGACATGTGATTCAAACCTACTACCTGCCTAGCTAATCTATCTTACCTGAGAGTTTGAGTTATTTTTTTCCTCAAATTTTTTTTTTTTTCAAATACAGTTGAATAAATTCCATAGTATTTGTACATAACATCTTAAATAACTATGTACACTATTTACATCAGCCTGACACTATAACAGAGCTCAATATATACAATTACTTTAAAGGTATAACAATCCAGTTATCAGAGTGTATCTGTTCAGTTATTGTAAAGTGTCAATGATAAGACTTTTCTCCTTGGATTGTTAACAAATGTCTTAGGATGAATCCTTAATTCTTTAATTTTAATTTCCAACTTTGCTGTGGTCTTCAGTAGGCTGTAGAAGTCATCCAAAGTTGGTATTGTGTTTGTATTCCATCTTCTTGTTATACACTTCCTTGAGATTGCAAGTATTGCCAAACTAGATACATATTTGACTCATTTAAATGAGGACATTCGTACACATTTAATAATACTACAGCTTTAGATAAGTTAAACGATTCATTAAATAAAGCTTGTAAAACATTTTTAATAGCATTCCAAAATGGCTTAATTTTAACACAGTTGAAAAAATGTGATTCCAATCTACATTGTGTATTTGCTCACACCTCCAACATATTCCCTTTGTGGATGAAGAAATTTTAGTAATTCTATCTGGAATTAAGAATACTCTGTGCAAGCATTTCCAATTAAAACTTTCCATTATTGCATAAAGGATGTATGTTTTATTGATAATAAAATATTTTATTTAATTTCTTCAGTTAGCTGTAATGAATGCCCTTTTTTTATATAATTCTAATATGAGGATTTGGGTGTTATTTTATAATTTATTAATATCTTGTAAAATTTTGAAATAATTTTTCCCATGTCATAATCATTATATATGATTTCATACAGGTATTTCATAAGTTTAGGTATTTCTTTAAATGAAGAATTACTAATTATTCTGCATAAATCTTGTGAATACATCAGAATGCTTTGCATAGTTAGCCAATCTTGTTGTGGAATTTTGTATGTTGTTTTTATTGTTTGCATATCCAGAACTTTTAGTTCTTTGATACATTGAAACCCCACAAACAAATCATTTCTGTTCCCAGGAATTAATTATTTATCTGTATATTTTATGTGGATAGCTCTTTGTAACTATGAATGGTGTTAAAAGATCAAACCAGATTTTTAAATCTATATTTGCATTAATAATTTTTCTAAATCAGTCAATGTAATAATTAATCGTACAAGTTTTAGTGGGCTTATTTATGTTATATTGCATACTAATACATAATATGTGCCATGGCAAATTGTTTTTATCTGTTATTTGAATTTTTTTGCTAAATTAAATACATTTATTGATATTACAGTTAGTAGTTCTTTTCAATTTGCAGAATCCAATCTGAGATTGTTTTAGACATTGATGCTTTTATATACGTTTCTATATCAGGAAAGTTTAATCCTCCCTATTTCCATGGTCTGATATGATGTATTAAAGCTATTCTGTTTCTTTTTGTAAACCATAAAAATTTTATTAGGCATGAATTTATTTCTTTGAGTATATTCCTTTCTGGTAACAGTTGTATTGCCAAAGCTATATATAGAATCTTGGGTAGTAAAACCATTTTTATTAACTGTAGTCTATCTTCAAATGTTAATATTGTTTTGTTCCACTTTTTCACAGAGATTTTAATTGTATTGATGATATTATTGTAGTTTTGAGACTAATTCATTATTATCCTTGCATAACTCAATTCCTAGATATTTAAGGTAGATTCTTGTTTCCCTATAATGTGATTCTCCTTCATCTGCAATTCTTTTTTTTTATTTAAAAATAAAAATTTTGATTTTGATTTATTGAAATGGAGTCCTGAAGTCCTGTAAAATGTGTCAATTAAAATATATAATTCTTCTGTCTCTTTTGTATTGGATAATCTTAATAATATGTCATCAGCAAAGAGCATTACTTTAGAATTGTATTGTTCATAAACTTCTACTCCTTTGATTTTTGTATTGTTACATATTGAATCTGCCAATATTTCAATAGCCAAAGCAAATGGAATCGGTGACATGGGACATCCTTGTTTAGCACCCTTTGTTATATGTATAGATTCAGAGGTGAAAGTACCTAGCTTAACATACGCTAAATTATTTGTGTATATATTCTTTAGTAGATGAACAAAGGAAGGAGGAAATTCAAATAACACCAGAATTTAGAATAAATAGTCCCAATTTAGGGAATCAAAGGCTCTCTCTCTATCTAAGCCAATTATGAGTGTTTCTTTATTTTCTTTATTAATATAATCTATAAGAGAAATTACCCATTTAATATTGTCATGTTTGTGATTATGATATATAAATCCAATTTGATCATTATTTATTGTTTTGGATAGTGATATTTTAATTCTGTTAGTTAATATTTTCATAAAAATCTTATAGTCATTATTCAATAATGATATAGGCTCATAGGTTGATAGGTTGGTACTAGGCTATCGTCCCTAGGGCCTGTACAAGCCTAGCCATAACAATTCCCTGGCTATTTCTTCCCACAATATTTACTTCCCTGGACCCCTAATCTAGCAGGGTGATTGATGTGATCCCCATGGTAAATTACCTATCTTCCATCCAGTCATTAAGATTCCTTTTGAAGAGGGCCAAGGAGGTGCTCTGCTTGACATGTATGGGTCAGGAACCTATCCCTCTAGCATGCTTTGTTCATTGTGATGACATGGGTTAGGTCCCTGGAGAGTGTGGCTCTTATGGATTAGGATTTCTTTAAGTGTAGCATGTCCAACAGCTCTAGGTTTGACATGGCTTTGTATGCTAAGCAGAGATTGCCCCTGAGTAGATGATATGCGAGAGTATAGCTGGAGTTTTTTTAGTCGGTCAGCATAGGGCATCTGCTTTAGGCCTGTGATTCTTTTAGTGAAGTGTTTCTGTGGCCTTTCCAGTTGTTGCAGATGTCTTGTGAGGTACATACCAAATGGGGTGTTGTACTCTATTATGGGTCTAAAGAGGTATGAGTACAGTGAGACAAAAATCTCCTTTTTTCTGGATGAAAAGCCCTTAGTGATGAGGCATGCCACATAGAAAAATGTTCTGACTGTTGTGGTGACGTGGTTATCGAAGGTGAGACCACTGTTCACCTGTGTTCCTAAGTCTCTTATCACACTTTCAGTGTTTAGTGTACTGCCGCCTATGTGGTAATTCATGGGTACATGTTTTTTCCCAAAGGGGGATAACTATACACTTCTTGGCATTGAACTTGAGTCCATGGCTCTGGCACCAAGCATCTGTTTTTGTAAGACCCTTTTGTAGAATATCCACATCATTTGGGGATTCAATAATGGCTCTCAGTTTGCAGTCATCTGCAAACTTTGTTAGCCAGAGTCCCTTATTGTTGGCCTGTACTTCAGAGAAGTAGATGCCAAACAAAAGTGGTCCCAGGACTGAACCCTGTGGTACTCCACTTGTCACTTTTCTGGAGCTGGATTTGGAGTCACATACTTTTACAATGTGGGTTCTGTCAGTAAGCCAGTTGGCAACCTGTCGAGTGACATAGGGATTTATGCCCAGCTTAGTAAGTTTATCTATGATTCCAGAGTGGAGGATGGTGTCGAAGGCCTTGTCGAGGTCCAGATAGGCTGTGTGGACCGCCTTACCCTCATCCACAGCTCTGGAGACTGATTCAAAGAAGTCAATCAGGTTCACGAGACACAATCACCCCTTCATGAACCCAAACTGGGTGGAGTCCAGTGTTTGAAGGTTGCCAATGTATTTGTTCCTAAGTTCCATGATAATACTTTCCATGGCCTTGCAGATCAGGCTCGTCAGACTGATGGAATGGTAGTTCCCAGGATCCAAGGTGAATCCACCTTTGTGGAGTGGGATAACTGTAGCTGTGCACCACTTAGTGGGCATGAAGCCTGAGGTGAGGCTATGATTAAACATGACACTTAGTTGAGGTGCCAGTTCATTATGTAGTTCATGTAGTACACAGCCCAGGATGTTGTCTGGTCCCATGGATGCTGTATTCTTAGCTTTGGGGAGTGTGTTTTTTACCTGTGTGGCCATTATAACCAGAATTTGGCAATCTTCCGGTATTGAGATGGGCCCTTTAGGGGGTGACGGGGGGTGAAGTTGGAACTGAATCAATCTGCCAGAATATTGGCAATGTCCTTTGGATCAGTATATTTAATGCCATTTTGTTGTAGCACAGAGCACATCTGAGTATTGCCATTTAGATTCTTGACATAGCTATAGAATGCTTTGTGGTTGTCTTTGGAACCTTTGGCAATTTTATTCTCATAACTAGCTTTGGTGGATTTTATGAGGGATCTCATCTTCTTACTGATGCTGGTAAAGGATTTTTTTGCATCCTGGGATTTTTCTCTTTTCTGCAACAGTTTCTTCCTTCTGTTGTATAGTTTGTTTATGACAGGGGACCACCAGATGTGCTTTCTTTTTTTGGAGGATAGTGTCTTGGTTCTATTTGGGATGGCACAATTCATGCATGAGTGGATGTGCTTGTACAGTGCTTTAGTGTAAGATTTTTCAGTCGAACTTTCAGTTCCCATCTGCATGGGTGTCTTGAAGTTTGTCACTTCTGACTTGAGTAGCATGAAGTTGGCCTTGGAGAAGTTTTTTACAGATGTTTCCTTACTGGGGGGTGGGGATGGGATGTGGATACCAAAGGTGATTAGCTTATGGTCAGACCTAACCAACAAGGGGGTGACCAGTGGTGTGGAGCATCAATTTCCAATGTTGGTAATGACCAGATCCAGGATACTGGAGCCACTGTTGGGACTATGAATTGTCTATATGAGGTACAGAGGTTTGGGGATTTTTTTTCCTTTAGGATTGGTGTGATTAAGGAATATCTCCAAGAGGGTGGTATTAAAGCTTGTGACTGAACTTCTAATAGAGTTTTATGGAAGAGGGAGAGTATTTTTGAAGGAAAAAGTTATATATTTCCGTAATTATGCCATCTATTCATTGAGCTTTATTATTTTACCCTCTTTTATTGTATCTGTAATTTCTTTGTAGGATATGGGTGTTTGCAGATCTAGTTTTAATTTTTCTGGTATTTTTTTTTATATTAGAACATTTTTCATCTAGATTTAATTGATCGATATGTATATTTTCTTTTTGGAAATGTTCCATATAGTAATTTCTATAGGCATCAAGATTGTCACCTATATACGAGACATTTTCCCTTTCTTTTCATGGAAGATACTTTTAATGTTATTAGCTTTTACTTTTATTTTGATTCTTGCGGATAAATTATGCAGATATTTGGGAGAAGTGGCCAAGGTATTAATTTTTAGTTTTTCTAAAGCTAAACTAGTTTTATGTGTTAGAATTGTGTTGTATTTATTGTTTAATAATTCTACTTTTTTTTTTCATCTTCACATGATTTTGATTTTTTTTCACCTTTTACTGACAAAAGTTTGGATTGTAGATGTAATAATTCAGAATCCCATTCTCTGATTTTTTTATACCAAGTTAGGGTTTTATCATATATGTAAGCATTTAATGAGTCCCTTATCATTTTTTACGTATCTCTCTGGTGTAATTAATATCTAAGAGGAACTGTAATTCAGATAATAACCAGGGTTTTAACTCTTTAATTTTAGTTATATATGGTAGAATTCTGGAGTTAAAAATTAATGGTTTGAACATATTTTGAAGTTTTAATATCAATGAATTGTGGTCTGAAAAGGGGCAGGGAGTGATTGACAAATTAATGATTTTAGAGTGTAAGTCATGGGCAGCAAATATTTTATCTGTTCTAGTTTGGGTACCAAATCTGTGATCTTGATGGAAAAACAAAAAGATTTATCTTCTGTAAATTTGAAAGTATCTGCAAGATGAAATGATTCTACCCACTTGTTTAAAGCTTTTGATACAGCATATGTATGCAGCGGTCTTTTATTTGTAGTTTCAGAAATATCAAATATACAGTTAAAATCTCCTCCTAATATTAAGTTGCCTTTATAATTATTGGAAATGAAATCCAAGTGTTTTTAACAGTTCTTGATCCATTGCCTGGAAACCAGTATAGATTGGCTAGGGTCCATATTCTGTTATTATATTTAACTATTAATAATGCCATAAGGCCTTCTTTATCTTCATACTTATAAATGATTTCTGGGTTAATCACATTTGTTTTCTATAAAATTGTTACCCCTTTTGTCTTTGTCTTATAAGTGGATTACGCCAATATCATATATTCTTTAAGATTCCATTTGTAATTGTCATTTGTTTTGAAATGAGTTTCTTGAAGGAAGACAATTTGTGCTTTGTTCAGTTTTAAATATTTCAGTAGATTTGATCTCTTGCTAGGATTGTTTAAGCCATTGGTATTTAAAGATAATCTTAGGTTATTTAGGCAATTTTTTTGTTTTATCGTGACTATTAAACATTTTCCTCTGATAACTATAAAGTATATGTTTGAGGTTTATAGGAAATTATCAGTTTTATACTTTGAATGTTTACCAACAAAGTAATGTTTTGGTCAGGCAAACTAAACATGTTTTTTGTGAAATAAATTTAAATGAATAAATGTTAACAGAACTAAGATCCGCACTAGCCATGGACTGAAAATCATTCCTAATCTGATGGATAAACCTAAGTCCATCAGATTATCATTCATACCTTGACAATCCAGAACATCTTAGCTCCATAAATTTAATTTTCATATGGAGAATATTTGTATTAAGAATAAGCAATATTTACATTATTTTGAACAGATATAGTACTATTGTAGATTAGACAGAATTTAATTCAATATAAATGTCTACTTATTGTATAAACATTTAGTATTTACATGAAAGATAGATGACAGGCAATTCAATCATAGTAAAAGAGGATGTATCACATATAAAACCTCTGTAAAAGATTATAGCACATAGTTATTTAACATATTCACCTGTATTGATGAATTCTTTCAAAACTTATTACTTAATATAAATAGATGGTAATAATATTTATACCTAATGTTTAAAATACAATGCATTTTACTGGATGTATATTTCATTGTTTACCAGCATTTAAGTAGTCATTTTGTTTGTTGCTAACTTACTTAAAGCATCAAGTTTGTTTTATGTAAACATTGATGAAAGTTAGTGCATTTTAATTATCAGTGCATCCCTCTTCCCCCCATTTCCTACACATAAGGATTTTCATATCTGTCATTATAATAAAATGAGAGAAATTATAGGTTAAAAACAACAAATTCACTTATTGTGATTAATGATTACAAGTTCCTTTTCCATATTCATAAATTGCTATTTTATGGCATATACTGAAAGTTTTTTAGATTTAAATGGCAACATTCTATTTTGTATAATCAGCAAAGGTTAAACTGAGTGATTATTGTCAATTTAACACTATTTGCTCAGAATATGATTTCTACATTCTGTGACATTCCTAGTTCAGGCTTCCATTGTTTCTCTTGAACAACTTTGTCAGTTTAATGTCATGTATAAAATATTAGTTTCTTTGGTAACAGCTTAAGTATTATGTATGATCAAGATGTGTTACAAAACCACAATTCAAGTTAAAGCAATTACATGATCTGTTATGCTCATTTACCTATATGAGAAAATCATTATACTTATCCTTGATGTTCAATATAGTGTATGTCATTTATGACAAGTTAATACAGTAGTGTTATTATACTTAAGCCCATTTTATTAAATCCTGTCTTTAATATCTAAATTCAGCAGACTGCTTCATCTTATATGACGATTATATATTTTATGTCTAGATTTACTAAAATCATACATTACATAACTATTGTGTATGTTTTTTTTATCAAGAATCAACTTAATGAGCTAAACAAAGTGTTGGGAAACCATCAGTATGTGTTCATGTGGTTTAAGACAGCCCTTTTATTATATATATATTTGTTAAAACCAAAAACGTCATTGCCGAGAATCATCTCTGAGGCTCCTCAGAGCTGTTAAGCATTATCCTCACTCTGTCTTCATTACCATAGCAACCTGGGAGCATCTGTTTCTGTTAATGTGTCTGTCTACTGCATACCAGAGGCTTGCAATGCATCTGAAGCAAAGTTTCACTTCACTGCAACTTCAAGCCTAAATTCCCTACCTTTCAGTGAAGCAGCAGCCAGGAAAAGAACAGAGAGCAAACAGATAAAAAAAAAAACTCCCAACCAGCCGCCACAACAACAGACAACACACTCCTCCAGGCCTCCCACCTCCCACTCAGCAGATGTACAAACAAACCATTCTCTGCCAAAATATCCCAAATCACAGTTCTATACACCCCCTTCCCCTGGATCCAGGCTAAAACACCAAATGTCTCTTACTAATACACAAGCATCAGTAAACTTTGATCACAAGCCACGACCCACAGCTTCCCAGAGATGAAAACGGCAACATATAACAGCTGCTAGACACAGCTGCAGCCACATACACCATGTCAGGCTTAATCAAACAGCACTCGAAGCTATGATACCTGCCATAATTAATATTAATTATGTTTAGACAGAATAGTAATGACATTTGTACTAGCTGCCAGACAAGGCTGCATCCACGCACACCATATCAGAACTGATCAAACAGCACTCAAAGCTATGATATCTGTCATAATTGATATTAACTATGTTTAAACAGAATAATAATAATGACACTTGTACTAGCTTCCAGACATAGCTGCAGTCACTCACACCATATCAGGATTGATCAAACAGCACTCATAGCTGTGATACCTGCCATAATTGATATTAACTATATTTAGACAGAATAATGATGACATTGTACTAACAGCTTGCTACTATTATTTAACCAGGATATACATGACATTTATAAATCATACTTTAACTGAAGAAGGCATTAGTCTCCATGACAGCATTTTTTTTTCAAAACACTCTACTGTTACTGCTATTATATATGATGTTAATTTGTTACATTTGATTCTGAACTCTGATGAAAGGAACCTTGCTGAATTAGTTAATCCATTACTTAAATTATTATAAGTAAAATAATGAAAAATGAACAAGATAAGTATTCATTGAGTTCAAATAGGGTAATAGAAACTTCTATGTTTATATGACATGTTGCTTTGTTTGGCTTCTATATAATGTAAATAGTAACCCATCTTGACCTAACTTTGCTTGTGAAGAATTACTGGACTTTGAACATTCTGAATAAATCATTACCATTTCTCAGTTGTTTAAGAAGCTCTCCTTTTTTTAAAATAAAAACAGATGACAAGTGATGTACCATATCAGTTGATACTTTGAGAGATATAGTTGTAAGAGTTATTTTTTGGGGACAGCCATCTTGAAATCAGTTTATTGTTTCTTCTTTCTAGCATCAGTCCAATGATTTGTTTCTTTTTTCTTTTAAGAGTAGGGTCCATCCATTCAATTTCTTCTGGAACAGAAACTATGTTGTTGTTTTTGATGAATATAGTAGCTTCTTCTAAGTCATTAAATGTTCTCATCTCATTAGCAAAAAGTATTTTTATCTTGGCTGGAAAGGCCAGCTGTGCTTTAATGTTGTTTTGTTTCAATAGTTTTATTATTGGCAAGACATTTTTCCTTTGTTCTAGTATTCTGGAAGAATAATCATTGCCAAACCTTATCAGGCTTTGATTGTATTTTAAGGGGTAATTTTCTCCAAGCAGATTTTAATATTAGTTCCTTGCCAGAAATGAAAGAAATTGTATAACTATGGATCTAGGTGGAGTATCTGTTGAGTTAGAAGCAGGCTTCCTCAGTGCTCTATATGTCCTTTCAATTCCAAATGAAAGTCCCTCTTTCAAGTCTAAAATTTCAAGAATCCAGGTTGTTAAGAATGAAATAATGTCTTCTCCTTCAGTGTTGTCAGGCAGACCAAAGATCCTTATGGTGATTCTCCTTTCCCTGTTTTCTAAGTTATCTATTTTGTTAAGCAGCCATGTATTCTGTTTAAGCAGAAATTCTTTTTGGAATTCTTCCTCTTTGAGTCTCCCTTCATTGTCATTTAGAGAAGTCTCTATATTTGTTATTTTTGTATGATGTTGCTGTAATAGTTCCTTAAGAGTATCACTCTGTTTTTGAGAATGTAATTTGAGTTTTTCCAAGTCATTTTTAAAGCCATCCATCTTCAAAGATAGTTCCTATAAGGTAGATGTCATCAACTGCAGTTCTTTTTTCAAAGCAGCATCTGGATGAGAATTCCTTGAGTTGTTCATATTCAGTGACTCAATATATCTCCAAGTTACTTGACAGGAAAATTTTTGTATATCTCTACCAAAATTGATATTTATGTAGTTTAGTAGTTTATCTATAGATTTCTGATGTTTTAAACTTGAAAATAATAAACTTTTCCTATATTATTATACTAGTTTATGGAGCTCTCAAAATTCACTGCTCTCAGTTGGCCATCTAGGCTCCGCCCTCAAGTTTGTGTTCTGAATGCAGTGAATAGAATTGGGGTTATGAATGCACATGGATGGGTTAGTAATATGGACGATGGCTTAGGATTTACAAAAAGGACAATTTGCTGGACATTTAGGTAAATCATTTGCAAGAATGAATTCATGTCAGCACAGTGCTTATAACCAGTAACAACATTCAAAAACGTTCATTCCATAGACACTGGGACAATGTCATGCATAACAGAGAAATAGAAGACACTGTACATCAGGGACACAGTAATATATGTGAGAGCACTACATGTAAAGATATTCCTTGGCAAAATGCACATCACAAATCTAATGTATCCATCACTGTATCTCCCTGTTCTGCATTTCAGTTGTATGTTTCACCATCTGACTCCATCCAAATTTAAGGATGAGGTGGTTGGTGAAGTGAATTTAATAATGAATGAGAAGATTACCTTTGTAAGCACTTTAGCAAATCAGCATAATCCACAAACCTTTTTGGAAGGAATATTACAGTCTGTTCCAATCTTTATACATAGCCCTGTAATAAAAGATGTGCTGTTCACAGAGCATTTACAGATTATCAAGATATTCATAGAAATTATGTGAATAAATGAGTTATCCATAAGAATGTACAAAATAACCATTAATATGAGTAACTGGGTATGTAGAGCAGAAATTTCAACAATGTGTGAAAGACAAAAAGATAAGAATATAATGAGTTGTTCTCTTTATACAGAGCTGAACCCACAGCATCAACATATATGCATGTTGGCCTGTTTCTTTAAAGGCCAAGCTACCAGCCAGCACATGCTTCTAACAGTTATTATGTGTGTGTATTCATATTCCTGCAGATAATGGATTGATATTGAAATATCCACCACATAAATGCTATTGGCCGTCATAATCTGTTACTCCTTATTGGAAGCAACTTAAAAAGTTTATTTGAGTGGGGAAACCAATTGGAGCAAAGCATACACATTTGCTAATATCAACCAAACCCAGGGACACAGAAGTTATTTGCAAACAGTAAAAGTGCTGCAAACTACCATATCTGAAGTAACCTGGCTGATTGATTTTCCTGGGCTAGCTACAAGACACCATATTTAAAATCCTATCCTCCCAGCAAGGAACCAACGGTCCCCAGCTAAGTGTGCATACCATTTCCACAGTTAGCTTCACCCACAGGAAGTCCCCTCAATTGCAACCTGAAGCTGTTTTAAGCAAGCATCAACCTAAACATTTGAAAATAAATGTTTCAAAAGTAAATGTACGTATCATCAGAAAGAATCAAGTATTTTTACTAATATAGGCAACAAACACTCCACATAGCTAATGTGAATATATCCTTAAGCTTTTAATCTGCTGTAAAGGTAATGCACACTTGCAGGGACAACTGGCTTGACCCCCCCCCCCTGCAGTGTAGACTTGGTTCCAAGCTATACCACTAGGTGGCAGCATTACTTCTAAATCAATCACCAGCTGCTTTTAGGTCTCACTGAGCATTTTTAAAATAAATCAAACACACAGGTTGTGACTGTTACTCCTCATTGGAAGCAACTTAAAACATTTATTTGAGTGGGGAAACCAATTGGAGCAAAACCTACACATTTGCTAATATCAACCAAACCCAGGGACACAGAAGTTATTTGCAAACAGTAAAAGTGCTGCAAATTACCATACCAGACATAATCTGGCTGATTAATTTTCCTGGGCTAGCTACAAGGCACCATATTTAAAATCATATCCTCCCAGCAAGGAACCAACTGTCCCCAGCTAAGTGTGAACACCAGTAAGGACTGCATTTACATATATTGCCTCTAAACTTGCTTTTATAAAACTGGTTTACCTTGTAACATTTGTTATATTGCCTGTATTTTGTGGCTGTCAATGTTGGTTTACCCTGTAACAGTAGTTAAACTGCTTTTGTTTCCTGTATGATAATGCTACAGACCAATGTGGCTGATTGAATCTACCTGACTTGCTATGTGTTCGAGTTTACAAATGAGGGTTTGTTAAAGGATTAGATGATGTGAGTGTTTGCTAAATCACAATTATTTGCCCATAAAATAAGAGACTCCTTTTTTATAGAGAACTAGTAGTTTACAATGTTTTACTGTTAGCTGTCTACATCTAGCAACACAGGCTTTAGTTAGATAATAGCTGGTATGTGACTGCTGCTTTCATAAGATCATAAATGTAATTCGCAGCCTCTGTGTTTTAGCTACTAGCATATACTTGTTTACTAAATTAGCAGATGTGAATGGGACTCTGTTTTAAGGCTGCCGACAGAAAGTGGTCTCTCTTCTGTCGTCCACCCCCTCACTCAGTGCAGCCTTCCATCTCCTTAAAATTATATCTTGCATGCTCCTATTACTCCAGTAATATGCCCTAGACTTCCTGGACTTGTATAGAGTGTGTGTTACTCCATATTATATAATGTGCTGTAACAGCTGAACCCTGCAAGCACTTGCATAGCTACTAAAGTTGTTAATATATTATAAGAAAGTAATTTAAAAGCCAGTATGCTTTTGTTTGAATGAAGGAAACTTGTTTTTCATTTCTTAAAAGGCTCTCCACTATGGACGAATTATTAATGCTGTCATTGTTACCTGTCAACCATACAGAAAAGCTAACTGAATGCCAAACATTGTACTTATGGTTAATGTCTGAAACTCAGCATAGTAGCTACAAGGTATTAGGCATTGTGTAACTAACTCCTCATATTCTAACTCCAGTACAATACTTTCAGCCACCTAATAATGCTAATATTTCTTATATTGTCTCTTCACTTACAGATCAGTTTCCACAGTTAGCTTACCCACAGGAAGTCCCCTCAATTGCAACCTGAAGCTGCTGTAGGCAAGCATCAACTTAAACATTTGAGAATAAATGTTTCAAAAGTAAATGTACGTACCATCAGAAAGAATCCATTAGTTTTACTAATATAGGCAACAAACACTCCAAATAGCTAATGTGGATATATCCTTAAACATTTAATCTGCTGTAAAGATAGTGCACACTTGCAGGGAAAACTGGCTCGACCCCCCCCCCCCCACAGTGAGACTTGGTTCCAAGCTATATCACTAGGTGGCAGCATTACTTCTAAATCAATCACCAGCTGCTTTTAAGTCTCACTGAGCAATTTTAATATAAATCAAACACACAGGCTGTGACTATTTCTCCTTATTGGAAGCAACTTAAAATGTTTATTTGAATGGGGAAACCAATGGAAGCAAAACCTACACATTTGCTAATATCAACCAAACCCAGTGACACAGAAGTTATTTGCAAGCAGTAAAAGTGCTGAAAACTACAATACCTGAAGTAACCTGGCTGATTGATTTTCCTGGGCTAGTTCCATCTGGTTTTGGGCGGCCCGCTCCGTTCACCCTCGCTATTGCTCAGGCTCACTTCGTTCCCCTACCCTGCCCCCATTCCCGCCCACCCCTGACTCAATTTCCTTTATAGTTAGCCACACCTCCTCTACCCACTTCACTAGCCAATCATACAACACAAGACATCCACACCTCTTTAAATCCCCACCCCTTAGTACTCTCACTCTTACATCATTCCTATAGTCTTTCATCACCCTCTGAACTAACAATCTCATCTCACACTACTCTAATTACTAATATGCCTATTATTCTTAATATACTATTTATCCTTCTCCTTTCAACTACATTACTCTTTCTCTCAGTTCTCAC
Source organism: Protopterus annectens (assembly GCF_019279795.1). NCBI lineage: Eukaryota > Metazoa > Chordata > Ceratodontiformes > Protopteridae > Protopterus > Protopterus annectens. The sequence continues at coordinate 900,588,148 of NC_056735.1, forward strand.
ATGCCATCAAAGCACTACTGTTATACACACCAAATCACCCACACTAATTTTACCTCCAAACCACAACACATCTACCTTTACTCACATTTCCCCCTCCCTATCTAACTTTACCATTATTGCCACACATAGATTCAAATACTTCCTTACAGCTAAACAGCATGTCGACCATAAAAACAAATATCCATACATGTACCCAATCTCTCCAATAATCAGTTTCATATTAGCCAACCTGTTATTATCAGGTGATATCCACCCCAACCCAGTTCCTAAGAATTCTCCTCAAAATACATTCAATGCCACTAACACCTCTGTGCTGTCTTCCACCTCTCCATCATCCATTACTAATACTATTCCCCAAAAAAGACTCACCCTCTCATCTATAAATATTCAAAGTATAGTTAAAAAAACACACTTCATGCTTGGATCACTCAACATAACCCAACCATATTTGCCATGTGTGAAACCTGGTGAAAACCAATTATTTCTAATTTTGCAATGCTTCCCCCTAGCTACAATATTCTCAGGCATGACAGACTTTCAAAAAGAGGAGGGGGAGTCACAATCGTGTATTCTAACTGCCTGTCTCCCCTGTCTATTTTCCCATATCTAACTTTCTCCCAGCTGAGATAATTTTAGCTGACTTTAAACTTAGCCACCATAAAAACTTGCCATTGGATCAATTTATATCCCTTCTGGAAATAATGTCCCTATTTTAGAACACTTTCTATCCTGGATATCTAAAACTATCCCTTATGAAACCATCATAGTAGGAGATGTCAACATTGACTGGCTGCAGATAAAAAAAGAATCACCTTCTACCTCTCTCAAGCTGTATGGATTCACACAGCTCATCTCTTTCCCTATCCACCTTCATAAATTTTCCTCTACTGGTTCACTTATTGACTGGATACTAGTATCTCAGCTCCAACATTACCATAATCCAACCACTCTACCTGACGCATTAGGTGACCACCTACCTTTACTAGTTCACAGAAACTCTGACCACCTGCATAAAGCACAACAATATAAGGTGACCCGAGATCTATCTAGCTATTTTCCTGACTCACTAAATTACCTCCTCTCTACTATAAACTGGTCCTTTCTCTCTAATCTCACTCTCAATGAAGCAGTCCTACACTTCAACAACACCTTTCTATCCATCCTCATCTCCCTTGCCCGCACTAGGAAACTCGCATCAAATTCAGATATGCCCCATGGCTAATTAGAACTACCCTTACACTCATGAAGACCAGAGATAAAGCTTGGAAAACTTGGAAAGGTAATAATACCTCTTCCAACCTTATCTCTTACAGGGAAATTAGAAACAAAGATAAGAAACAAATCAATCTTGATAAAAAGAACTATTACCAATCCTCACTTAACAATCCCAACTGTAATCCTAAAAAAATTCTGGAATTCTATCAACAAACTTCTCTCACCTGGTACTCCTACCCCACCCACACCTTATTCTGATAAGACTCCTCTGGAAATAGCAACCCTCCTTAAAAAGTTGTTCATTAAAACCATTGAAAACTTAACTGTAACTAACTTCTCCACCCACACCTTTTTCAATCCATCTGCATCTTCATTCACCTCTGATTCACCTCTCTCACCCTCACTCTCATTCTCACTATCATCTGTTTCCACCTCTTATATCAAGTTTCTCTTAACTAAACTAAAACCTGATTCACCCTCAGCGGACAACCTTCCTCCATTATTCCTTAAGCATGCAGCTACATCTCTAGCTTACCCCATATCTATCTTGATTAATAGATCCATAAAAGAAAGCAAAGTCCCTGAAATTTGGAAGAAATTTTTGTAGTACCTCTTCATAAAGGAGGAAACTCCACTGAGCCAACCAATTTCTGACCAATTGCCATACTGTATAAACAAAAACCAAGTGGCGATTCTCAAGTCACTTAATGATAAAAATAGAATGCCCAGGACCACGGTACAAACTCCTTCAGAATGTATTCAACCAGGTACTCCACACGAACACAGAGAAAAATTAACGCTTTTATTCACACAAGAAAATAAATCCCACGCGTTTTCGTCCTACACACAGGACTTCATCAGACAAATTACATTCCTTCAGAACAGTTTAAATAGTCTGCTTCAATTGCAAGTTTGTTCATAACCCAATGACATTCTTATTTTAAAAATCAAATTGACAAATCCCTTTATACTTCTCCTGAATATTAATACCTATCTACAAAAGTGTCTAGTGCATTAAATCACCATTACCCTATATTACATTTGTCAACAATTCAACGCCCTTTTAAAATATACTTTATATAAATATTGATAAATAAATAAATAAATAAAATTTTATTTTTTAAAAAACATTTAATTTTGTTTGTGTTAAAATAATCTCAACCTTAAAACTCAGGTATGTTAAAGTGTATGTTTATTTGTATGGCCAGAGTCTTCTTTCCCTATATTTCATATGTGTCTTACCCCATCTTAGGTTCATAGGTTCATAGGTTCATACTAGGCTATCTGCCCAAGGGCATTTATAAGCCTAGCCCATAGTTATTTGGCTTTCGCCACCCCTTTAGTTTGAATAAAACTATGCCTATTATTTTGCTGTGCCTCTGTCAAGCAGTGACACTGAAGTAATCCCTGGGGTATATCTGCAATCCCCCATCCATTGGTCAAGATTCCTCTTGAACAAGGCCAGCGAGGTGCTCTGCCTCACATGTACCGGGATTTTGTTCCACAGCATAGGGAGTCTCTGGGTGATGAATCTGTCCCTCCAGCACGTTCTATTAATAACCGTGTCAAGGTTTAAGTCTCCGCCCTTGTGGTTCTGAGGGATCTAGATTTTTTGAGGTGAAGCATATTCATCAAATCAGGGTTTGACATGGCCTTATATGTCAGGCATAGGTCACCTCTGAGCAAGCGGTATGAGACTGAATAGAGCTGGAGTTCTTTCAGTCGGGCAGCATAAGACATATTTTTGAGATCCTTTATCCTTTTGGTGAGGAACTTTTGGGGCCTTTCCAGCTGCTGCAGGTGTCGGGTCAGATACATTCCGAATGGGGCATTGTACTTAATCATAGGTCTAATGAGTGATGAGTACAGGGGACGATGACCTCCCTTGATCTAGATGTGAATCCCTTCATGATCAGGTGGGCAATGTAGAAGGTTTTCCTAACTACTTTAGCAACATAAGTGTCAAACGAAAGGCTACTGTCAACCTGGGTCCCCAGATCCCTGATGACTTCTTCTGTGCTCAGTGGATTGCCACCTATATGGTAGCTAGGGGTAACCTTGTTTTTCCCGAAGGGTATGACTATGCATTTCTTGGCATTTAACTTTAGGCCATGGCTCTGGCACCAGTTATCCGTTTCTGTGAGGCCCTTCTGAAGGATATCTGTGTCAGATGTGTTTTCGACTATGGCGCCCAGTTTGCAGTCATCTGCAAACGTTGTCAGCCATAACCCTCCTGTGTTTGCTTGTACTTCAGAAAAGTAGATGCCGAACAAGAGTGGACCCAGGACTGAGCCCTGTGGGACACCACTTGTGACAGGCTTTGAGTCTGACATGGCTCCAGCAACTCTGACCCTGTGGGTTCTGTCACTTAGCCAGTTTGCAACCCATCTTGTGATGTATGGGTTTACATTCAAGCTGATGAGTTTTTCGATGATACCTGAGTGGGCTATTGTGTCAAAGGCCTTTGCCAGGTCAAGGTAGGCTGTATGGACTGCCTTTTCCTCATCAATGGCCTTGGTGACTGTCTCGAAAAAGTCAACCAAGTTTAAAAGGCATGATCTGCCTTTGACAAAGCCAAACTGGGTTGGATCCAAAGTCTGCAAGTTCCCTATGTCTTTATTTATGAGTTCCATTATGATCCTCTCCATGGCTTTGCAGATAAGGCTTGTCAAGCTAATGGGACGGTAATTTCCAGGGTCGGTGGAGGCACCGCCCTTGTGAAGTGGGACCACAGTCGCCGTGCGCCACTCCTTGGGTACGTATCCTGAGGTGAGGCTAAGATTAAACAGCTGTCCTAATTGCGGGTTTAATTCCTCATTGAGTTCGTGGAGCACACAGCCGGGGACACCATCCGGTCCCATGGATGCTGTGTTTTTTGCTTTGGAGAGAGCAGTTCTCACCTGGGCGTTGGAGATGTTTGGGGGGCTACAATCCTCTGGTATAGATATCTCTCCTTTTGTGGGGGAGGGGGGGGAGAAGTTTGCACTGAACCTGTCAGCCAGTATGTTGGCAATGTGTGTAGGTTCAGTAATCTTCACATCATTTTGAACTAATTCTGAGCATATCTGGGAGTTTCCTCCTAGGTTTCTAACTATCTATCTAGTGTCCATATTGGGAAATTACATTTATTTTAATTAAATATTAACTCTCAGTTTAAGAAGTGGGGAAATTGATATAAACTAATTCATTCCAGGTTTGTTCCCTGCGTCAAGGTTGACCTGCCACCATAATTCCCTACTTTCTAAAATTTCTTTCCACAAGCCACCCCTTATATCTGGTTTAATCTGATCCAGAACAAAAAATACATATTTAAATTCAGTGCAATGAGTAGAATGTTTAAAAAGTGCATTTGTGTATTTCCCTTTTATAATGTCATATGTGTGTTCGTATATCCTTCTCTTCAAATGTCTCTCAGTCTTCCCCACATAGAATGATTGACACTTCTGACAAATAACCAGATATACGACACCTTTACTTTCACAATTGTAGAAACCTTTGCTACTCAACCATCTTTTTCTACTCTCAATGTAAACTTCCCCTCTGTTAATAATGTATGGACACTGGTGGCACCTGCCACACTTGTATGTCCCCACTTTATTCCTATTTCCTTTATTTTTGCCACTTGCTTTCTTTTCTAACATATTCTTTAAATTTTGAGAATTTTTGTAAACTATTTTTGGTTGTATTTTTGTAATTTCTTCCATGTCCGTCAAACCAGAAAATTTGTTCCATTCTGTACTCATGAAATCCTTTATCCTCTGATTAAAAGCATTGTATTCCACCACTAAGCTTCTTGTGTATGTTTGCTGATGATCACTATTCTTATTCAACCCAAGGTTGGATTTTTCACCTTCAATATTAATTCCTCTCCCTATAATGGGTTTGAATCTATCCTGTCTACCTCTTTCCACTTCTTCCCTAATATTACCCACAAATTGTTCAGGGTATCCACGCTCTAAGAACATCTTTTCCAATATCTTACATTCCAATTCAAAGTCCCCATTCCAACTGGTCATTCTCGACCCCCTTACAAATTGCCCCTTGACGATGTTTCTTTTACTGTGTAAGGGGTGGGCACTATTGTAATGTAAGTAGGAATTTACATATGTTTCCTTTCTATATACTTTAGTCTCATACTTTCCATTTCTTTTATATACTTCGACGTCCAGATATTTTAGCACTTCCCTACTAATGGAATAGGTAAATTTTAAGAAGTTTGTGGTTCCACTGATGTATTCAATAAATTCTAGAATTTTTCTTGTCCCCCTACCCAAAAAAATCACAATGTCGTCGAAAAACCTCTGATACAGTAGCCAATATTCCTTATAATCTGAATTGATAACAAACTTTTCCTCCCATTTTAATAAGACAATATTGGCATACGTGGGGGTGCATGCCGCCCCCATAGATACCCCAGTTTTTTGTTGGAAATATTCTCCTTGAAAAGTAATGAAGTTAAATTTTAACACCAAGTCCATAAATGCTACACAGGCTATTTTGTCCCTTTGACTGAGTGTTTTATCTTCAAAAATACTTTCTTCAAACATTTCTATCCCTTCTCAATAGGGAATACAACTGAATAAATCAATAATATCTATTGTAACGAAGAACATATCTTCTCTATATATTTCAGGCTTCAACAGACTCAAAAAGTCCCAAGAATCTTTAAGAATAGTTTGATTATTGACCCATATGTGTTTGGTTTTATAATCAACAAACTTAGCTAAAGGTACAGTCTTGGAGCCTTCTGCCGAGACTATAGGTCTAAGGGGGGGGGTCTCCCATGTTTTTATGGATTTTGGGAATTCTGAATATTGTAGCTATTCTTGGTTTTTTCACTTCTAAGTACTTAACCATTTTCATGTCAATGACTTCCTCAACCAGCAAGTCCTGTAACAAATTATCTATTTGTTTGTACGCTACATTGATCTCATTCAAGGAGACTACAGAGTATGTTTTCTCGTTCCTCAAAATAGTATTCATCTTCCCATCATAAATCATTTTATCCATAATGACTATCCCCCCTCCCTTGTCCGGTTTCATAACCCTAACCAGTTGGTCTCCACTTAATTCATTTAATACAACTTTTTCTTCCATGGTTAGGTTGTGGTTACACCAGACTTTGTTGCACTTTTTCCTAACTCCATCTATCAAAACATTCTCAAAATTTTTGATTTGAGGTAGTAATGGGGGATTGTAAGTGGATTTTCTAACTAATGCCCTCTCCGTTCCATTTTCTTTTTTCATTCCAGCCCTCAAAGCTAGTATTTCTAAATTAATTTTTCTTGTGAACAACTTTATATCAAGAATGGTTCATGTATGATCCCCTTTAACCATTGGTATGAATTTTAACCCTTTACTCAAAAGGGTAAAATGTGGTATAGTCAAATTCATATTACTAAAATTATAAATACTGAAATCCTTATAGGTATGTCTATTACTATATTGTCGATATCATTCATAGCAACATGACTCTCAGGCAAGGCGGTATTGACTATTAGTATCTCCCCCTTCCTCTTCTCCCCCCCCCCGGTTTTGAAAATTTTCTCCCCTTGATTAATTAGTATGTTCATAAAACCCCTTCCCCCCCAATGGTGGAAATTCTTTATTATATAACTCTTCTTTCCATTCAAAATCATTCCTGTTACCATACCCATCTTGATTTTTAAAAAAATAATTATTCCATTTCCTTTTAAAACCACTTGAATTGTGCCCTTGATCTGTGGGTTTAGGGTAACTAATGTTATTCTCATACTCATTAATGTCCCTATTTAACTTCCCTATCTTACGCTGTATTATACTCTCACATTTGGTGTCAATATCTCTCCTAATGTTGTAAAATCTGTCTCTTTTTTCTTTAATGCTGAAAATTAAATCAGCTTTAATACTTTTTTCCAACTCTTCAATCTCCCTCCCCAGTTCGTTTTGCTTACTTTTTTGTTTTTAAATAAACATACACTTTAACATACCTGAGTTTTAAGGTTGAGATTATTTTAACACAAACAAAATTAAATGTTTTTTAAAAAATAAAATTTTATTTATTCATTTATTTATCAATATTTATATAAAGTATATTTTAAAAGGGCGTTGAATTGTTGACAAATGTAATATAGGGTAATGGTGATTTAATGCACTAGACACTTTCATAGATAGGTATTAATATTCAGGAGAAGTATAAAGGGATTCATCAATTTGATTTTTAAAATAAGAATGTCATTGGGTTATGAACAAACTTGCAATTGAAGCAGACTATTTAAACTGTTCTGAAGGAATGTAATTTGTCTGATGAAGTCCTGTGTGTAGGACGAAAACGCGTGGGATTTATTTTCTTGTGTGAATAAAAGCGTTAATTTTTCTCTGTGTTCGTGTGGAGTACCTGGTTGAATACATTCTGAAGGAGTTTGTACCGTGGTCCTGGGCATTCTATTTTTATCATCAATTGCCATACTGTCTCCTCTCTCCAAAATACTGGAAAAGTGTACCCATAAGCAAGTACTTAATCATCTGCTACAAGAAAACTTACTCACACCAACTCAACATGGCTTCCGCCCCACACATAGCACAGCTACCACTCTTGTATCCTTTACTAATAGCATTGCTCAAGTCAGGGATAATAGCAAAATAGCATCAGCCCTCTTTCTGGACCTGTCAAAAGCATACAACACCGTATCTCATACCATACTTCACCATAAACTCTCCAACCTAGGCTTCTCAAACTCCATCACCTCCTGGTTCTATGATTACCTTACTAATAGACACCAGGCTGTTAGATGAAACTCTTTCTATTCCCCCTTTCTAGCAGTTAGGACAGGGGTCCCACAGGTATCAATATTGGGCCCTCTTCTCTTCAATGTATTTACCAATGACCTTTTCTCATCCTGCCCCCCAATCCAATGTTATTCAGTATGCTGATGACTTGACCATCATCAACTCTGCTGACAACATAAACATATAGATTCATAGGTTCATAGGTGGGTACTAGGCTATCGGCCCAAGGGCCTAAGTAAGCCTAGCCAACAAGGTTCCCTGGCTTATACCATGCAAGAAAGTTAATTTACTGTGCTTCTGTCGAGCAGAGCAACAGAAGTGATCCCCGGGGGTATTTCCTATTTCCCATCCACTCATCAAGATTTTTCTTGAAGAGTGCTAATAGGATAGGTTTATATGTTAAACTGTACAAAAAAATCTAAGTATGCCAGATGCTTTTGATATGTAACAGTTTCATATTTTATTTCCTCATATGTAACAAAGGGGATTATAAAATGAAAGATGACAGAGTACTTAATGCAAATGCTGTTCAACACGCAAATCACTATAAACCCTTTAATTTATGTAGTCAACGTTTCGTTAAAAAGCAGAAATACATACCATTTTTTCACATTTCCTAACTAACATGAACTCATTTAAAACAAAACATGGTAGGTGGGAACTGAAAGCAGTTGTTCAGCATTTAGCTTTTTGAATTTTTTTTAAGACATGCCATGTACTTTATCCAAACTGCTGAAAAAATATATAAAAAATCAACTTCTCTTTATTTTGTACTTGCTGTTTTTTACTCACTGCTATATTACATTGTTTCCATTCATTCACTTTTTTATTATGTTCAAGTATCACTGAGAAGCCAGAGCCTATGCATAAGGAAAAGTACCCATACTTCTTAGATTACATGTATCTGTCATCTGTTCATTCATTTTCCAAGTAACTGTTTTATCCAGTTTTGGGTCGAGGAGGAGACCAAACCTTTCATGATACACAATGGATGTGAGGTAGGGAAACTAGTCCTGGATAGGATGTCCATCTATTACAGGGTGTACACCCACAAAGAGTTATGAGCGATCAGGAGGATCAGCAATTTACTCAAGACAGGTCACTGGGATAGGGGAAGAAACAGGAGCACTTGGTAACCCTCACCCCCATCCCTAGACATATAGATGGCTTGCAGATTCTCTAATGAAAGCATCCCAATATATAACCAAACAGGAAAACCATGCACTGTTATACAGTAATGCTAATTTCTGCAGCACAGTGCCACCCCACAGTACATTATGCCCTTAGTCATAGAAAACCTTCAATCCCTTACACAAAACTCACTCCACTCAGTTGAAAACTGGCTACAATCCAACCAACTCCTGCTAAATGCGAGCAAAACTAAGCTACTACTTTTCCTACCTAAAAGTCTGGAACATGCAAAACAGAACTTTTCCGTAACATCCCTTAATGGAACTAAAATTTCTGTTGACACCCAAACAAAACTCCTTGGAGCAATAACTGATGATGAACTTAAGTCAACCATCACATTCATAGCTCAATAAAAACAAAAACACCCAAAACTAGGTCTGCTTTACCATCACAAAAATGTTCTTCCCTGTGCATCCAGGCCATCCCTTGCCCAATCCCTGCTTCTACCATCCCTACTCTATGCTTCATCTATTCTTTCCCATATATAGAGTAACCTAATAGCCATACTAGAAACCACATGTATATCAAAGTAGCCAGATTTGCTGCAAATCAACCTTACAAATCCCATCACTGCCTCTCATTAAAGGCTTTACACGGGCCTGAAATTTCCAACTTACTGCCTCAATCCCAACTCCTTATAGCCCACAATATACTAAAGAATCCTAAATCCTGCCCATCCCTTGCAAGTTCTCTGACAATTTATACTCCTCCACACCGACTAAGAAGTACAAATCAATACTTTCTTGAAGTTCATAAGCCAAACAAAACCTTTAGGAAAATAATCTATTGTCACTCAGTTGCAAAAAATTGGAACACACTCCCTTTAGCCCTTAGACTACTTAAAGACAAAAATGCCTTCAAGAAACAGCTTAAATCTTTTTTTTCCTATCAAATTGGATATGTTCATGCTCTAAACTAATACCCAAGAAACATTCAGGGATAACCTAACTTAACTGTATCACTTCTAGCTCTCTCTCTTACTACTACCTACACATTTCTTTCCGTCATATTCCATACTAGTTAGCTCATGTTACACTCAATTCCCATAATCCTTTATTACTGTTCTTTAATTTATTTATTAACTTCCAAAGTTCACACAGCTTTATCTGTATATTTACTTACTTCATGCCTAGTACCTTGGTTCAGCAATGTATTGACCTTAGTCTTACCATATTTCTGCTTGATTTCTTGCCATACTGCATGAAAATTTCCATATATGTATTGTATTGTATTTCTATCCATTCTATATATTCCTTTATTGCATGTTATGTAATTACTTCATAAGTATGTACACTTAAAATTTGATCTGTGTTCATCTTTGTTCTTACTATTTGTTTACTTAAACTTTTTTTTTTGGGAGCTTTCCTCCTTGGGTCTCTGCTGAAAAAGGGCTTCTAAGAACCCAGACAGACTAACCCGGTTAACAAATGTAAAAATAAAATAAATAAATAAATAAATAATCTACACAAGTAGCAGCTATCAACACATATTACAAATGAAAAGATGTATAGGCAGTCAGACTGGCATTCCTCTTGGTTAAACAAAAGAGACTGCAATAAGAATGTCCACTTTATTAAGAGGAATGGAGTAAAGAAGTTATTTATGAGTTACTATCCACACATGCACAGGTGACTAGGCAATACTGTTGCATTATTATGAATAACTATGAAATGCATAGGCATCAGCAGCCTATGCACTTTAGGAGTCCATGATACATGACTATAGTGGATGTGTGAAATTATATCATTATATGTTGGAAAACATATATATATATATATATATATATATATATATATATATATATATATATATATATAATGTACAGGATGCACATTATGAACATTAATAAATAACAAAATCCCATGGGAATAGAACCCATACCTATATATGGAGAACAGTCACCCTTTCTACTCAGCTATCGAGATGAGCTAATTTTCAGAACAGCTACTTAATGGTTTTAAAAGGCATGTGTCTGATAGATTTGGGGAACAGATATATCTATAAATTCTGTAGAAATGCTTAGGTATGAGTATTATTATGACTGTTTGCAGGCATCTACTGGCTGTCAACACACCTCTGTGACCTTCCAAGGATGCTCCTCTGTCTCCTTCCGGTGCAGGCTATCATAGTGGCGTCTGGTAGATGTCTGTATGTAGTTGATGCTCCCTTGCAATCCAGTTCCAAATGTTGATTATTATGAAGGTCCATGGCCTAGCTCTCATGCAATGCTTCACTCCAGCATAGGTGGTCTCCTGCTTTGTCCAATTGGGTGCCTGGACATGCTAAAGCCTCCTGGAAGTAGCCATCTTGATAATGTTAATAATCCAAAGCAAAAATTAGATTTGAAAACTACTCACTGAGGTCCCATTCAGTTGTCAGGCAGCAATGGTGTGATCTGTAATTGTATCAAAATCAGTACTTAAAAGTGGTACTTTTGTCATGTTATTAGATTATTGGAAGATAATGGCCACTTGCTACACATGGTACTATTTAATGATACACATGGTACTATTTAATGCTACACATGGCACTGTTTAATGCTACACATGATACTATTTAATGATACCTATTGGATACTTCTTCGGATCACCTTCCTGTTACACTGAGGTATTGGTTAATGTGCTGAATTTTAAGAACTTGCACAAATGGGATTCCAAAACCTGGAATTTTAATGAACTTCATTAATTATGTATGGCACAAATGGTACTTAAAAGATGTATGCACAGTAGCTGCTCTTACTTTCAGTTATTCGTGAGTCATAGGTAGCTGCTTAGGTAAATTTACACCTCACAGCATTTCTGTTTGTGGAACATTCCCTAATTATACACCTATGATAACATTACTCTTTCTCAAATGTATCTCTTTATATTTATGCATTTATTAAAAATGTGCACATTATAAAAAATGTATATAACTTACTGGAGTGGTATGTGATTTACCTGTATGCATACAGATGTTGACATCTGAATCAAGGATATGTAGTAATTTCCCATATGCAGTTTTACAGACAGATTTGCATAACAAAACTGAATAGTCACTAAAGACAGATTTATGGATTATCCATATACCTTGTGGTTTACTCCATACAGTCTGTGGTGTGTATAGAAAAGTATGGATTCCAACAGCATCCATATGTCACTATGTACTATTTATTCCTCTAGCTGTTATGGATATTTACTCATTGGAGCTTCATAAAAATAATATTAGAACCACTGACTCTCCTGATGAGATCACAATATTTCTTGCATCCCTGCATATGGCAAGTGAGGAGCAACACATACCCAGGGGTGTGGTACAAGCAGGTATTGTAGGCCACACATGCACATATTACTTTGCATAACATGGATGAATATAGAGTAAATCATTGCAGATTCCTGTTGACTTGCATATTCACGTACTGATATTTTGTTTGTTTTAACAGCGGAATTGAATGATGCACAGAGATCACATTCACGATGAACAAAGTAAGTGTAATGATATGTGGTCATACAACTACAGTACAGACAAAACAGTACATTCAACATGTATGATGTTTTCTGCATTAATGTTCACAGGTCTATCTACTTCTGCACAATGCCAGGAAAAGACAGATGAATGTCTCCATACAATGTTACTGTGACCACTACCTGTTATTGCTTCAGCCGTGTGTTATGACATTACTGTTTACTGTCATACTGACATTTCCCTCACATTGCACACTATAGATACATCTGCTGGGGGCACAAGCTGTGCAGGTGAAAGTACAGACTGACAGACCAGGTTAATAGGTTACAGCTATGTGTAGCAGACCTGTGATGCATGACATTAATATTGCTGCTTTTCTACACAGGGACATCTGGGCTGCAGGTGCAGTATACCCCATGTGAGTATCTTCAGCCCCTGTTAGTGTGTCATATATGTCATCATGTCACTATTCCATTGTCTCCATACATTACTGTGATGTCTTTCTATTTACTGAGTCTCTCAGTGGTATGCTATTACCTATCTTTCATGCATGTTATTTCTGTTATTCCTGTTGTTGTCCTTCAATAAGTATGTGTCCTTATACCCACTAATAGGACAGACTACATCAGCATCTAGTGCACAAACAGGTGGAATGTCAATATAATACCTACTGTATGTTTTAACGCTGTTGGAATGGTTCATGCTGGCAATGATGTGATTACTAATTATGACTTTGTTTCCCTACAACAGTTGTAGTTCATTCCTCTCCTCCTGCACCATCTTCCCATGAGGACTTGTCAGGTGTGCGTTATGGCTGTATTCTTCATATATAGCATGTGTGCTGGCTATGTAACATAACTGTAAACTCCCTGTTATGTAGAATTATGTCCTGAGGGTTTTACCTGTTTGCTTCTTTTTATAGTAGACAGATAGGAATGTGTTTCACAGATGTGTGTCCCTTATTGTCTGCCATATGCAGATACACTGATATGAGTCCATATGCATATCTGTGTCAGTTGTGCCCTGAGCTGATGATCTCTGTTATGATTATGTTATTATGCCTGATGTTTATCATGTACATCTACTAGATAATTGACATTTGATGTAATCTGTGCTGCTGTGGTGGGGCAATACCTGAACATCAATATTTAATCTTTTAATCTATGTATGTGTGGCTTGTCATGACTCAAATTTGTGTGTCAGACACTGCTGTATTGTGTTGGCCTGCACTTATGGCCACACCCTCTGTCACTCACACCTCTGTCTACTGCTTCCTATGTCCTCCTGCTCCTTCTCTGGCACCTGTGGCATGTTATTTTCAGACATCTGGGGTTCTTGGGGTAGTTCTCCCACAACTGTAGCTGAAAAATGGCCATGTCCTGTTGTTCCCATATTGTGTAGCATGGCACACACACTTATCATCTGTGCTGCCTTTTCAGCTATATATTACAGGGCACCCCAGGATCTGTCCAGACATTTGAACCTAGTTTTCAGTACATCGAACACATGTTCAATGGTATTTCTTTTTGTTGCATGTGCTGTATTTTAGGCCTCCTCTACAGGGTTTGATAGTTCTCTGTATGGGATCATTAGCCATGGTTCCAGTGGATAACTACAGTCACCTGTTCTGGGAGTAAACACACATGTCTTCACCATGGATATTGTTGGGAGGATCTCCTTAGCTTACATCCTAGCTGCATTTCTCTTTTTACCCAGTAGTAGTCCCTTAGGTATTTCAGGTTGCTGGAATGCAGCCCTCAGGTTCATAGGTTTTTACTAGGGTAATGAACTCAAGGGCCTTTTTAAGCCTAGCCATGCATCCCAAATCCCTGACAAGTTCTGATACCCTTGATAAGTGTAAGCATGGACTTGGGAGATGAAACATTTAGAAGCTAGAGCCTGAGAGAGGAACCATTTACAGGTTGCTTGTGTACATTAGAGACATAAGTGCAGTGCCAAACCAGGGATGAATTTCCTATTCCCCATCCAATTGTCCAGGTTGCACTTGAATTAGGTTAGGGAGGAACTCTGCTTCACGTGGATGGGAGCCTGTTCCAGAGATAGGGTAATCTCTGGGATACATACCTGTTTCTCAAGCAGGTGCTATTTATATCAAGGCAAGGTTTAAGACTTTAGAACTAATAATTCTGGTGCTGTTTGTTTTGGGGATATGCAGGAGGTCCATCAGAGGGGAGGTCTGACAATATGTCAGGCATAGATCTCCCCACAAAAACCCTTTAGGAGACAGAATACAAGGATAGAGCCTTGATGTGGTCTGCATAGGACATTTTACTTAAACCCTGTATGCTTTTAGTGAGGAGCCTCTATGGACATTCCAGTTTTTGGATATGCCAGGTTAGGTACATACCAAAGGGGGCATTGTACTCAGTGATAAGTCTGATGAATGCCAAATATAGTGGAACGACTTTCTTGGAATTAGATGCCATACATTTGTTTATAAGTTGCACAGTATAGAAGGATTTCCTCACTACTGCAGATACATGATGGTCAAAGGCTAGATTACTATTTATGTGTGACCTAAGTCCCTGACTACTGAGTCAGCTCTAAGGGGTGTGTTGTCAACATGATAGTTACCAGAGGTGGATGACTTCCTGAAGGATACTATTATACATTTCTTGGCATTTAGTTTTAGTCCATGGCTCCGACACCAGTTGTTTGTCTGTGTCAGCCCCTCCTGGAAAACATTTGTGTGAGTGTGGGATTGAATGGCACCACCTAATTTGCAATCATCTGCAAATCTAGTCAGCCAGAGACCATTGACATTGGCCTTGATTTCAGAGAAGGAAATGCCAAAAAGGAGCAGTCCAGGGACTGATCCCTGAGGGAATTCACTTGTGACTGGCCTTTTTGTAGAGGTGGATTTCTCAATTCTAGCTTCCTGTATCCTGTCTATGAGCCAGTAGACTATCCACCATGTGACATATGAGCTTGTACCTAACCCTTTGAGTTTGTCAACAATGCCCGAGTGGAGTATTGTGTCAAATGCCTTGGCCAGGTCAAAGTAGGCAATGTGAACCATTTTGCCCTCATCCAGTGCTTTGGTGAACTTCTCAAAGAAGTCCACCAGGTTGAGTAGGCATAATCTGCCCTTGACAAAACCAAACTGGGTTGGGTTCAGTGTCTGGAGGTTTACTATATCACTATTGATCATTTCCATGATAATTCTTTCCATGACTTTACATATAAGACTAGTGAGACTTATGAGTCTGTAGTTTCCAGGGTCTATAGATGGCCCTCCTTTGAGCAGAGGGATGACTGTTGCCTTTTCCTCCATTCATGAAGCATGAAGCCTGTTTGGAGGCTACAGTTAAATAGTAATTCCAGAGGCCCTTATAGGTCATGTTACATGCTATTTAGAAGGGATCCTGGAATATTGTCTGACCCCATTGATACAGCGTTCTTGGTCTTAGAGAAATCATTAAGGACCTCTTCCCTAGTGATAGTAAGGGGAGTTATATTTGATGATATTTCCTGAGGGAAGGTTGAGGGGGAGAGAGGAGTAAAATTAGAGCTCCATGTATCAGCCAGGAGGTTTGCTATATCTTCTGGCTCAGTATAGGTGGCTCCATTTACAATGAGCTCTGCACACAATTGTGTATTGCTTTTGAGGTTGTGGACATAATTAAATAATGCTTTGTGGTTGTACTTGGCCTGGGTGGCCAAATGTACCTCAATGTTTGGCTTTGATAGACTTTATTTGTCCTTTGAGTTGTTTGTTTAGTTTAATGAGAGTGCTTTTATCCTGCTGGGTGCTGCACCTCCTAATTTTTGCCATGGTGTTCTTTCTCCTGTTTTACATCCGACTAATTTTGTGATTTCACCAGGGTGGCTTGTTTTTTGAGTTACTTCTGTACTTCTTCCTGGTGGGTATGGCTGCCTCTGTGCAGCTATTAGCATGCTTGTATGGGGTTTTGCTGAACATTTCTGCATAGGCAGAAGTGTTCTCAGGGTTTATTGGGGTTTGAAAATTTCCCAAGTTCTCACTTAATAGCAGGAGGTTAGCCTTAGAATAGTTCCTGAATATTCCTGGTTTATTTTTACTTCAAAGGAGACCATTTTGTGGTCTGACCTTACAAGCGAAGGCATTACAGTAGGGGATGTACATCACTCTCCCATATTAGTGAGGACAAGATCCAGTATGTTTGCACCCTTGGTTGGTGTACTGACTATCTGGTCTAGGGAGTTTGTGTTTACAAAATCCAAGAATCTCTGTGCATGTATGTTTGATGTCATATAGGATTCCCAGTTAATAGTGGGGTAATTAAAGTCACCCATGAATATGGTATTGGGTTGGATGGTTAGTGTTTCTAATAAGTTTTAATACATTGCATGGGTTTCCTGTTGTCCTGTTTTCCACTTGTGTCTGCGTGCCTCATAGTCTTAAAGAAGTTTTAATTCGTATCTCATTCTGACACCATGTCACTCGTCTTGTGTATTCAGATAAGATGATGAGGCTTGGGTGTTCGTTTAAGTAGTTTATTACACACACATCAATATGGATGACTGGAACATAAAACTTTAATTAGCTAACTGACTGACTGTAACACACATACATGCTTTCACTCTGGCTGCTCACTCAAAATAGCACTCACTTGCACATGCTCAGTACTTATATGCATATGCCCATGGACTGAAATGGCTCTTAAAGGTACAACACACACTCTAATCTACAGTTAAGACCCCTTTCCATCCTACTATTTTTTTTACCTTATCTAATAAGCAGTTATTGTCCCTGATTTAAAAAAAAACTTGGTTTAAGTATATGGACATATCTACTGAGAACAGGAACGTTTTTGTATACAGAAAACTTGGTAGGTAATTAATTGATTTAGTGGCAGGGTGCTGTACCCTGACCAAACAGACATGTTGCTTACTATAGAGAATGGAATATTTTCTAATAACTGCCATTATAGTATTTTTCAGAACCTGATGAATGGTCAGCAAAGGTTCATAACCTGAGGAGGGAGAAGTAAAAATTAGTCTTCGAGCGTGAAACTAATAACATGCATTTAGAGCAATGGAACATTATACTTATGTTCAAAATGTAGCTAAACGTTTGTGCTACTGGTGTGCTTATCATGAACTTAGAAACTCAAGAAATTTATTAGGCAAGTGGTCACAGGGCCCATAAGAATCCTGGCCATATACATCCCTAAGTAGTGACATTTAAAAGTTATTACTATCCTTTATGACTATGTAATAGTGCTCACCTCCCAAATCAAATAAAACCATGATAGTAGCAAGTTTAAGCAATGGACCATGAAATTAACAAACTGCTTAGCCCTCTCATCACCAATTTACTTTAGAGCCCCAGAGCCTTAGCTCTAACTTTAAAAACTTTCACTCAGTCCCTAATCTTAACCTGAATCCTTGCTCCCTAACCTTAACTGTAAAACTCTTCTCTGGATCCTTAAAACTAAAGTCCCTGAGTCCCTGATCATTCTGTGAAAGGAAAACTACAGCCCCCCTTCCCCCCCAGGCCTAAACTTTCCAATCACCTCCTAAACCTAAAAAGTCTGGACAATCTCTAAACCTAAAACTCCCCTGTCACTCTGTAACCCTAAACTTTCTTCCTCTCTCTAACCTTAAAACTGCCCTTCCCTTGCCTCCTGAAACCACCACTCTCCTCCAGATTACTGTCTGAAAATTTGAGATACACTCCCATCTCCTACCACTCCAGCTCTACAAATATTGCAATCAGCTTGCTTGAAATCAAAATTGGAGCTTTTATATTGTGACCAAATTTATTGAGTTCAAGCATGAACAGCAGCCCACTCAAGCTACAAGATGCTTAAGTGTCTGGCCATGAGACAACAGTTATCAAGCTCCTGAGAAACAGGCATTTGTAATAGATCCATACTACATTTTCTTTAAGTCATCTGGGCTTTGGTTGTTTTGCCAGCATCACATGTACTTAACAAAATGACAACAGGAATTTTCTTCTTATTTATTTAACATTTGTTTACCAGGAAAGTCTGACTTGGAACAAGCCAGTTTTCAGCAGAGGCCCAGGGAGAAATGCTCTAGATGCAAGCCTTTGTAATGTGGGAAGAAACCGGAGCTCCCAGAGGAAACCCACACGAATACAGGAAGGACATGCAGACTACACACAGAAGGCAGCCCAGCCAATAATTAAACTGGAGAACATCCTGCTGTGAGGTGACAATGTAAACCGCTGCACCACTGCATGTTTTTGCAAGTAAACCACTCCAAGTGTTATAGATTTCTAGTTAGTAGACCTATTACATGCTCCACACATCATTAGAAAAACAGAAAATGAAGAAAGAAATGGCAGGTAGAACCTGACAAACTGCGGATAAACAAATAAATAAATAAAAAGGCAAATGTTAAATAACGATATAGGATGGAAAATTGAATGGAAAAAGTCACATAACAAGCTTGACTAAGGATAATCTCCCATTTGACACAAATGTGGTACACGCAAACACATTTGCATATTTTGACACCCTTATCCCCGCCCCCCGATAATCATTGTACTCTCTGAAACATACAGTAAGAACATGGACATAGTCACTTGATGACATATACAACACAATAACATGATATAGAAATATGTGATCCACAGTGCACGTGTTGGCCAGATGCTCCTGTGCTGAAAAAGAGCAACATTAATTTCATACAACACAGGCCTGCTATATATTGCTGTAGCCTATGAACATGTTTGGGAACCATACCTGGTCTGTCTCTACTACTGTGTCTGCACTTGCATGGCTCATGCCTCCAGAAGATGTACTTATATTTCACAATGTGAGGGAAATGTCAATAAGACAATACACAGCGCTGGCATGATAGAAGACTGATGCAATAACAGGTAATGGTCATAGTAACAATATATGGAGGCACTCACCTGTCATGTCCTGTTGTCATGCAGAAGTAGATGGAGTTGTGCAAATGAATGCAGACAACATTATACATGCTGGTTGCACTGTTATGTATGTACTGAAGTCACATGGCTACATGTCATTACACTTATATTGGTCATCATCAGCCTGTGTCGACCCATATGCTTGATGCAGTTCTGCTGCAACGCAAAAATAATAATACATGAATATGCATGCAACAGCAATATGTAATGAGTTGCAGTATATGTATCAATGTCATGCAAAATAACACATACATGTGCAGCCTGGCAGTCTCCACTTGCTATATGCAGTGATGCAAGAAACTGTGAGATCTCTTCAATAGGTGTCAATGGTGGGCCACTACACGTGGCATCCCTCTACCTCTTATACCTGTGTACCATGTCAAAGCACCATCAGTGACCAACCTCATGGGATCCATTGTGACCTCCCACAGCATTAATCATGTTTGAGATGTCATCCAGACATCATTCCTCTATACTGCATTTCCTGCCCAGGCAAGAAGTCTCTGTCCATGTTGTTGCAGTGCATCTATTATAATTTTATTTTCGTGTAGGCATAAATTGTTGCCCCTAGGTCTGTTTGCCATCTGAAAGACAGTTATATGCATTTTTAGATTAATGTGGGTGTCCACATATGGAGATGATTATGTGGATAGCTCATGTCATTTTAACTTCTCTGTTGTCTTGTGCAATGCCAAAATCTATGAAACAGTCCATGTGCCACATAATGCTGTGACATATAAAACCTTATGTAATATGAAAAGAGTGCATGAATGCATACCACTTGGACCAACAACATAAGTTGTGATATCTATAGTGGCTGACTGTGGGATTTGAACCCCTTACAATGGATATCACAGTAGTGGGGATCCACACAATTGCATATCAGAAAGTACTGCTTATTAGTGATGCAGATGTACCCAACTGTATGCATACAGTTCACTCCCACAACCCTCCAGTAAGTTGTATACATTTTTTACATTGCACTCAGTTTTCCATAAATCTAAGTATATACACATAACATTTCTAAGGAGTAATGACAACATAGGTCTAAAAGGAGAGAAACATATCCCAACACAGCAATTCTAGCAGGTACAAATTTACCTTTGCGACTACCTATAAGTCAGTTATACCGAAAAGTAATACCAGCCTTGCACATTCAACTTTTAAGTCACAGTTACACTATACATGTTTAATGAGGTTTGTTAAAATTCAAGGTTTTGGAATTCCATTTGCAGGTGTCTGCATACGTTCTTGAAATTCAGTGCATTAGCCAATAGCTGAGAGGAACAAGAAGATGCTCTGTGCAAATACCCAATAGGAATCATTAAACGGGACCATATGTAGCATGTGCCCACTGTCTTCCAATGATCTGATAATATGCCATAAGTGCCACTTTTAAATTGTTATTTTGATACATTTACAGATCAAACCAGTGCTACCTGCAAACTGAGTGGGACCGCAATGAGCAGTTTATTGACTTGTGACCTTTTCAACTTATCTACATTATCAAGATGGCTACTTCCAGGAGGCTTTGATGTGTCTGGGCTCCCAATTGGACTGAGGAAGAGATCACCCAGATGCTGACTGCCTGCGCTGGAGTGGAGCATCACATAGGAGCCAGTCTGCAGAATTTTGTGATGATGAATATAAGGAAGCAGATTGCAAAAGAGTATCAATGATGTACAGGAATGTACTGTACAGGAGTTCAGGTTTGGCAGCACTACAATGACCTGCTGCAGATGGATGCAGACAGCTTCATTAGAGGGTAGGGAAGTACAAAGTCAGTGGGTCAATGCCTACATTAAGTGCCATAACCCTATGTAACTGAACATTCTTATGGAACCAGAGATATAGCTGTGTCCAGATATCAGACACATGCCTTTCAATACCATTAAGTTGCTGATCTTACAATGAGTTCATCTGGATAATTGAGAAGGCAAGGTGGCTGTTCTCACTGTAATTATGGGTTCAATTCCCAAGGTTTATCTTTTTAACATTGTTTATCATGTACATAGTAATGAACATTTTAGATGTTTCTGTTTTCCAACATACAAGGATGTAATTTCACACATCCAGTATGATCATGTAACACTGATGCCTATAGTGCCTAGGCTCTTGATGACTACACATTTCTCAGTTACTCTCAATACTTGGACAGTATTGCCCAGTCTACCTGTCTATGTGTGAACACTAACTTATAAAGACCTTTGTTAGCCCACTCTGCTTTACAAAGTGAACAATATTATTACAGTCCCATTTGTTTAACACAAGAACACTGCGTGTCCAGCTGTCTGCATATCTTCTACTTTGTAAACTTGATGACATCTGGCAGTCGTATGGATCATTAGGGCCTGTAGTGTTTATTTGTCAGATGTTTCTGTATTCATCTGTTATAAACAAGAATATGGATACACACACACACACACACACACACACACACACACACACACACACACACACACACACACACACACAATAGTAGTTTGTTAATAAGGAAAGTGTGATGGCTGTTAACTGATCCAGTAAAGCAACAGTCCAACATGCATATATATTTTATTTATTTATTTATTTATTTATTTATTTACATTTGTTGACCAGGAGTGTCCGACTGGACGTAGGTCCATTTTCAGTGGAGGCCCAGGGAGAAAAGCTCCACAGTTAAAATATACAGACAGTAGTTACATTGGATTTAGATAGCAATTAACAATTTGATCAACATAGTAATTAACAATTACAGACATAGTTACAGACGAAGTACATAGTACATCAGTAGACAACTCGAATCTTTATCATCTGCGAAGTACATAACAGACATTAACAATTGTTACAATAAGAAATTCCTGCTGTATAATAAATAGTTAGGTTTATGAGCATCTGAGCTTGCTATAATCAAGGTAGTTAGTGGGGTGGAAAGAAAGGTAGTGGGTGGATGGGGTGGGTGATATTAGAGGGGGAGTTGCAAGGGAATAGCCAGCATGTTTTTAGGTGCGCTTTTAGTAAAGTTTTGAAGTGGGTGCATGATGGCATGGAAATAATTGTGGGTGGGAGGGAGTTCCATAATTTGGCTATGGCACAAGAGAATAGTGCTTCTCCAGCAGAGTTATTGGTAACCTGTAAGTGATTTTTGTTGCTGGATATTAGTGGTCTGGTCACTGGTGGTGCAATAGGGTTGGAGTACATTCTGGAAGGATGGGGCTTTTAGTGGATGGTTTACTAGTTTGTGGGCGAGTGTGAGTTGATACCATTGAAGGAGATGAGGGAGTTTGTTAAGTTTGAGTTCAAAAATAGCTGAAAAAAGCAACACCAAAGCAGATAATCCTTTAAAACAAACTTTTAATCCAATTGATTATAAAGACAGTGAGCGCTTCCACGTTATCACAACATTTCATCAGACTTTAAGTAAAAACCATTAACTGCCAACCATAAATAGTAAATTCATACCCTTCTGGCCTATGGTTCAACAGAAACAATTATGACATCCTGTTGAAATTTAAAATTTAAAAAGACATGCTTTATAAACAACATTCTTCGAAATATATACATAAATAAAGCATGTATCATAAGAAACAATTGTAAGAGACATGTGCATTCAATATATATTAATATAATACATATATTTATAAATATCACAAAAAAATACACACTTTTTTTATTTAAATAAAATTAAAATTAAAAAAATGTATGTAGTATAGTTCATTCTAACAACTAACTAAAAACAGTATATACGTATGCTTATGCCTAAAAATCATTCACATAAAGCTGTGAAAATTAAAATACTATTTAAAGTGATTAATGTGCATGTGGTCTGGCTGATAAAAAAGGTTTTAATGTCATCCTATCATTCAGTCCACTCATTTTATGTGCTTGCAAGCGTATTATCCATCTACTTTCTCTACCCTCCATGTAAGTCTTAACATTCCCTAATCTGCCTGATTTCTTAATCAATTCTAATGCTCTAAACTTAAATTTATGTGTCATACCAAAGGTTAGCACATGTTTAGCGAATGTGTTCTTATCATCTTCTTTGTTTATAGCATAAATATGCTCTCTTACTCTTTCTCTGAGGGTCCTATTGGTTTTACCTACATAGAAGGACTTGCATACCTGGCACTGTGCCAGGTACACCAAGTCCCTCGTCTTACAATCCGCATATTGTTTAAACACATAATTCTGTCTCGTATCAGGGTGAACAAATGTATTATCACCTGCCATGTATGAGCACTGGTTGCAGCCCCTACAAGCAAATGTCCCCTGTCTGTCTGAATATCTTATAGTATGAATCTTTTCTTGCTCATAACAAAGTAATCGCTTAAGTGATTTTGTATTTCTATATGTGGAGCATTTCTCCCCAGGCCTCTGCTGAAAACAGGCTCTGTGGAACCTAGTCGGACTTTCAAACAAATGTTAAATAAAATAAAAAAAATAAAATAAAATGTGTATCTTGGCCTATTACCTACTATCGTAGTGATATCATCATCTACATTCAATCATCTCCAATTTCTCTTTATTACTTCTCTTACCTTATTATTCCTATTAGTAAACAGAATAATCACTTTAAGCCCCTCATTTCCTCTTGCATTCAAACCTTCTTCATCAACCCTGTCAATATTTGTATTCCTTTGGAAGTATGGTCTTCCTTTTCTATTCCTAAGTGACCTACTGTTATACATAGATCTCTCTGTCTCACCATCTTTATAACCTTGTTGTTTAAAGTTATCTGCCAATGTCTTACATGCTTCTCTGTAAGATTCATCATGACTAGCAAGTCTTGATACCCTTAATATCTGACTCTTCATTATATTAGGATAAATGTGAGTTGCTGCTCCGATGTAACAAGCTGTTTTTCCAACATTGTTTCTTAAACATATTAGTGTGTAATCCATCTTCCTCCTTGCTCAATTGCAAATCTAAAAATTGTAATCTCTTCTGGGAACTAACACATTCAAAAAACAGAAAATCTGTTGTCCCATTCAGATATTCCATAAATTCTTCCAATCGGCATATGTCTTCTCCCAATATGCCAACACTAGGTTGGCATATGAGTTCGCACACAGGGTGCCCATTGCCACCCCCTTGGTTTGTAGAAAATATTCCTCTTCATATATAAAGACATTATCATTCAATACAATGTCCAACAATGACATGTATCTCATAATGAGATCCCTTGGCACTCCTTCTTCAATTAATAAGAGCCTGACATACTCCATTCCTGTGTTATTTGGTATGGACGTAAATAAAGAAACAACATCAAGTGAAACCAAAGTTCATTACCATTGTCTGCATCAGAAAAAACATACCCAGCATAGGTCTCTAAGAACGGTTGTGTATCTCTAACTATAGTGGATACACCATCTACCACTGGTCTAAGTTGTTTTTCCATATAAATGGAGAGAGTTTCTGTAAGCCATCCCCTCCCCGAGACTATAGGTCTCATATTGGGGTCCATCAAACTTTTATGGACCGTCGGCAGTCCCCTGAAAGTGGGGATAATCGGTTTCTCAACCAAAAAAGTATCTATACAGATCTATGTCTATTACTCTACATAAGAGAAGGTCATACAATTCACTATGAACACTTTTTATGATATTGTCTAGTTGCACTTTACTTAATAATTTATAAGTGTTGTTGTCAACCAATAGTTGCTCATTTTCCTCTTATAGAAATCTCTATCCAACAACACCACAGCTCCACCCGTGTCTGCCTGTCTAATTACTATCTCAACATTTGTTCTGCAGTCTGTTCAAAGCTTCAGATTCTTTACTAGTTAAATTAAAAAAGTCAGGTCTGGTGTGTAACATTGACAATTGTAATAAATCACTTTCACAAGCTCTTTCAAATGCATCTGATAGTTTCCTGTCCCAGAGACTTCCCATGCTCTGGAACAAGATTCCAATCTACATTAGGCAGAGCTCCTTGCTAACCCTCTTCAAGAGAAACCATGACGAGTGGATGGGAAACAGAAAGTTTACCCCAGGGATCACTTCAATGGCTCTGCTGGACAGAGGCACAGGAAACTAATCTAAGGGGGCGACGAAAGCCAACACATTCTGGCTAGGCTTATAAATGCCTTTGCGCAGACAGCCTCGTACCTACCTACGAGCCTATGAACCTATGTGCCAAGATATTCTAAGTTCGCTGTAGCATATTTACATATTACAGGCTTAATCACAAAGTTTGCACTGATATCAGAAGACTCCAATGGATTCTGCAAACTTTACAGAATCTGGCTCATATTATTTCAAGCAGATCCAAGTAAAGTATTGACAATTGCTGTTGGACTAAGGATCTGAGGTTACTACTCTGTAATGTAGGGAATACATCCCTCCTGTCCTGACCAGTAACATTGTGCTGATGTGAAAATATTCAGTGAGTTCTATGTTAGATAGTCAGTGACAGTCCATAACATCTGACAGGTAAGTTAAAGAATGTAATTTATTTCTGAAGCAAGTAATATGCTGTCTTTGACTTATGAATCTCTTAGGTGCTACAACAGTTCCTTCTCCAGCTACTATTTTTTTTAATTTAATTTATTTGGCCTTTGACCTGTCGTGCTCACAGGCTGGCTACTAACATAAATCCTTTTTCACAAGACTTGTAGAGGAATGGAAACACAGAAGGATGTATGTAGAATCAGAGAAAAATATGAACGATATAATGAGGCAGGTAGTATTCATAGTAATATACACAAGGAATTTATTTATAAAGGTTTTCTTATGTGCTGGTTCCTTTTCTTTCTGCTTTCTGGTTAGTAAAACTTGAATGATTTAATAACACTGCTGTCTAGTACTGACACCTAGTGGTCATATTGATTATTGAAGCTCTGGGCTGTCCTGTAGTCTGAATTTTTAAATGAGAAAATGCAGAATTTTCTATTTAAAAATCAAAAGCATGACAGAACAGTGAAATTACTATTTCACAGAAAAAAAAAATGGAGTCTGTTGTGTATGCCAGCAGACATTGAAGAGTACTGCAAATATAAATAAAATACTCTTATGTTGAACAAACATACTGCTGGGCGTTATAGTGATATGAACAGACTCTAAAATATTACTGTTAGAAAATGCAGTACTAAGATGTGCAGAAGTCCAATTCACCGTCAAGGTAGAACAAGAATTGCATATTTTTAAGAAATCCTTTATTTTCAGTTAAAAAAGGACTGAATGTGTAAACACTAACAAGAGTTCTTATTTTGTGCAAATGAAAGGCCCTTAGATACAAGATCTTGGCATTGCTCCTCATTTACTTTACTGAAACATGAAAACTACTCTAAAGAATGAATACAGTTGTGCAATATACTGTAATCTGCATAAGAACTCTTGCTACAGGCTGGCTGTTTCATTGTTTTTGAAAATAAAATAAAAAAAATACACTATAACCCAAAGAAATATAAATGACAGACAAGCATAAACACAGACACAGAAACGCTCTACACACGTTACACCCATGTATGCGTGTGCTCCCCCCCACACACACAAAGCCATCCTTGTATGTGTGTGTTTTTGTCTGGAAGAGGGTCAAGAACACCTAATCACAATGACTTTTTATTGAAGCAAAAGAGAGATTGGTTATTCATAATATTTTTGATTACCAAAGGTACATAAGAGGGACTGGTTATTCCTAATATTTTTGTATTACCAAAGGTACATAAGTCAGCAGAGGACTCATGATTGCAGCTGATTGTTGCAGCAGGTAGTTTCAAAACTGAATCTTTGGCAAAATTAATTGATATTACTCTGAAATTATTTTTCAATAATTAGACTTATGTGTTAAAGGAAATGGCATCTTTTAGACTAACTATGCAACATGGATTTTGATGAGAAATTAATATTCCTGGTTACTGATGTCAAAGATTTATTTCTGGTCAGCCCTCACTCTCTGGAAAGGTAACAATTTAGTGAAGCCATAATAGAGGGTTTATCATTAATTCAGAGTGTTATTAATCTGTTGGTGGAGAGTATGGAAATTGTCTTGAATGACAATTTTGTCTTTTTTGAACAAGTATTTTAAACAGATGACACGGGTGGCCATGGGAGTTTCTGCAGCTCCAATTTTTCCCAACATAGTGTTATGGTGGTGGGAAAAGCTATATATTTTTTTCAGCACAATCTGCTAGCCACATTAGGCCATATATGTGATTTGTGGATGACATCCTTTTGGATTACATCAAAAGTATTCCTTCTTTTCTATGTTTTAATGGTCAATATGACCATAGTGAAATTAATTTCTTGGATGTCAAGATTAACAAAAATATGGAAGCTTTTAATTTTCCCTCCACCATTTTTAGGAAGGCCACATATTCAAATTGCTTATTGCAACAGTTATCACCTGCCTTGGCAAAAGAGAAATGTTGTCAATGGGGCAATTTATTAGGATCTCACATCTCATCACTGACAATGAGTTTGTTTTACACTGAAGTTGAAACATTCAGTAATATGTTTCTTGATAAGGATTATCCAAAATATTTGATCAACAATTTAAAGGAGGAGGATGTTAGAAACAAACCTTAATGTTATCAACCACTGCTTAAGGAAGTTTTTTTACAAAGAATCTATATGCATGAAAATAGCAAGACCATTCAGGGGCAGTCAAGTGTGAACAATAGTAATTTGTTCTTCAGCTGTATGGTTAGTGAACTTAATGGATTAAGTATGTTAATGATATTTCAGAGAAAAAATTGGAAGCACATCATTTGATCCCATGGTGTTGAATCTGTTATTGTTGAATGACTTTTACTTATTTATAAAACTAGTACCAACTTGAAAAATAAAATTTTGAGATAGGCACAGGAAAATGCAAAGTGGAAATCTGCCCATGAAGAGTATGTTCAAATGTGGTAATTGCAACCAGTGTAGTTGTATTTATGAAGGAGTTAATTTTACCATCAGGATTTCCATAGAACAATTTATCCTAATGTTAAGCTTAAGTGTAACACAAATGAGGTAGAATATTTAGTACAATGTCCATCTTGTCCTGCTTTTTCTGTATGAAAGATGGAAAAAGCCTTAAGGGAGAGAATTTACCAAAACATAAATGCACTGAATGGGAAACAATAGGAGTGCTTTATCTGAACATTTAGAAAATGCCATGATTTAAAAAAAATGTTTATTTTAGAGAAGGTACCTTCATTTGACAGCTGGGTAACTGATCCGCATTTTTAAAAAAAGCATAAATTACATTGGTAGATGCTGTTAAATGCCACTAGATTTCCAGGTATAAATGACAAAGTATCTGTTAGTGGTATGATGCTGTTAAGAAGGATGGAAATATAAATTAAGGTTTTATTTTTATAAATATTATTTATTTTACATTATACGTACTAAGTGCTATTGAATTGATAATTCACTAAGTGGTACTATTTTCTATTTTATAGAATGTATCTTGGAGGGATTGTTTCTATCTGAAGAAGTTCAAATTATTTGTGTGAACAAAAGTGCTTATGTATTTTAATTACAGTATTGAGTCGATTATCCGAATGTTGATTATCATAAATATCAATTATCCGAGCCAGTCTTCCAAAGCTTTCAGGTAGGAAAAATCATGAAGTCTGAATATGTAAACATTATACATATTTACTTGACCATGTTTTGAGCATGTAGCCAGCTTGTGTGTGAAAAATATTCTTTATTGTCCACTGGAATCACTGAATGGTGCAGAAAAAAACAATATTTTTAAAGTTTTTATCCGTTCAGTTATATGTTTGATTATCCAAACAGTTTGATTATCCGAACTACCCTAGGCCCCAATTAGTTCAGATAATCAACTCTCTACTGTAAATTGTGAGCTCTGATGTTTGCATTTTTTGTTGTGTTTTATTTGGGGAACCATAATGTGAACAAGTAGCTGTTCCTGTAAAGAAATACGGTGCTTCTAATCACCCAGAGTGTTTGCACGTGTATGTAAATTATGTTCAGTACCTAACTTGAGATCATTTTGTGGGTATAGTCATAAGAAAAACGGAGTCAAGAGTAAAAGTAAAACATAAGAAATTGCCATAATTTTTGTTCAAACACTTGCTGTTTTAATATCAAGAATATCCCTGGAAATTAAGTTATCCGTAAAAAGGAGAATGGGAATTGTAGCAATATACTTAATCTTAATAAGATCGTAATAACACAGACAAATTGACAGATTGGTAATGATCACTCCTATGATGATGGTGTATTTGTAGTGGTGATAAATGCCATTCATTTTAGCATAGACACAAGTATTTAGCACACCCTTTGACAATGTACTGGAATGAAGAAGGTGGGTCTTGGTCAAGAATAGAACCATGAGTGGCAGCTAGATGAGGTGAAAGGGTCAGTGGACACTCTCACTTTTTGAGTGGGTGAGGACACATATAAAGACAAGCCAATACACAGTACCTAACATTTGTCTTCTGAATGATGTAAGTGCATACATGTAGGGAATCTTAGCACTGTTTCAAGTCATCTAGTGCAGGAATCATCTCCCAGGCTCACTCTTCTCCTACTCCCAACTGGTGACCCCAGTAAAGAGGAGTTAATTATCTGAGAGATACTGAACAACTGTACCATCAGGCAGAGGAGGGACTGGAGAAGTCACATGTCCACAAAAAGCCAGCCCAACCCATGCAATATTCATGGTTCTGCAAAAAAAAAAAAAACTGCTTTGCTGAGGAATATGAATATGATACAGGATTTACCACCAGAGTGAGAGATGAATGTTGTTGCAGAAACATGAACTTTGCAGATATGTCCAGAATACCACAGGTAGTTAGAGTACTGTGCAGCATGGAGGTGGCTGGAGATACACAATTACAGTTTTTATTTCTTAGCATACAGTAGATTGAGCACTGTAAGAAAACATGTACAGTATTGAACAGTGTACAGTATAAGTCAATGTGTAACAGCAACTCAGAAGAGGTTCATGCATGATAGTAATGCAATGGATTGTAAGACTGTAACAACACACTTGCATACCCCCCCCCCCCGAAACAGTACCTGTAGCTATAGGCCATCTTATCAGATACTGTTATGAGAGGATTTGCAGTGGTAAAAGGTAGTTATATGAGGAGGGAACTGTGAAAAACGTATTCACAGTTGTATTAACGTTCTACTCAAGTACCTTTGAGTACTAGTTGCATACTTACAGAACAGTATTATATATTATTATGTAACAGTAGACATATGCTACACAATATATTGACAGCAGTGGCATACGCAGTTATGTTCAGCATACATAGGTTCATAGGTTCATAGGTTCATACTAGGCTATCTGCCCTAGGGCATTTATAAGCCTAGCCAGAGTGTGTATGGCTTTTGCCACCCATTTTAAATTAATTTTGCTATGCCCTTTTTTGAGGTTAGTATAATGTGCCTCTGTCTAACAGTGACACAGAAGTGATACCCGGGGTAAACCTGCAATCTCCCATCCACTCATCAAGATTCCTCTTGAAGAGAGTCAATGAGGGATCTGCCTAACCTGGACTGGGATTTTATTCCAGAGTGAAGGGAGCCTCTGGGTTATGAATCTGTCCCTCCAGCCTGTCCTATTTATTTCAGTGCTGAGGTTCATGTCCCTCGAGCACGTAGCTCGATGGGATTTGGATTTTCTGAGGTTCAGCATGTCCATTAATTCTGGGTTGGACATGGCTTTATACGTCAGGCACAGATCGCCTCTGAGCAGGTGGTATGCCACTGAGTAGAGTTGGAGTTTCTTTAACCGGGCAGCATACAGCATCTGTTTGAGCCCCTTGATCCTCTTGGTGAGGTACTTTTGGGGTCTTTCCAGTTGCTGCAGGTGTCTGGTAAGGTACATCCCAAAAGGGGCATTGTACTCAATTATGGGCCTGATGAGGGATGAGTAAAGAGGCACGATGACCTCCCCTGATCTAGATGTGAATCCCTTCAGGATTAGGTGGGCTATATAAAATGTTTTTCTAACCACTTTGGCCACGTGGTTGTCAAATGTGAGATTGCTATCAACTTGGGTCCCCAGGTCCCTAATTACTTCTTCTGTACTTAATGGATTACCACCTATGTGGTAATTTGTGGGCACTTTGTTTTTGCCAAAGGGGATGACTATACACTTTTTGGCGTTTAGCTTGAGGCCATGGCTCTGGCACCAGTTGTCCATTTCTATGAGGCCCTTTTTGAGGATGCTTGTGCCGGCTGGAGAGTCTATTATGGCTCCCAGTTTGCAGTCATCTGCGAACTTGGTCAGCCACAGTCCTTCCATGTTGGCCTGTACCTCCGAGAAATATATACCGAACAAGAGAGGTCCCAGGACTGAGCCTTGTGGGATGCCACTTGTAACTGGTTTGGAGTCTGACATGGCTCCAGCTATTCTAACCATGTGGGTTCTGTCCTTGAGCCAGTTTGCAACCCATCTAGTGACATAGGGGTTTATATTTAAGCTGGTGCGCTTATCTATAATGCCCGAGTGGGGTATTGTATCGAAGGCTTTTGCGAGGTCCAGGTAGGCTGTGTGGACCACCTTCCCCTTGTCAATGGCCTTGGTGACTATTTCAAAGAAATCAACCAGGTTTAAGAGGCAGGATCTGCCCTTAACAAAGCTGAACTGGGTAGGATCCAGTGTCTGTAGGTCCCCAATATCTTTATTTATAAGGTTCATGATGATCCTTTCCATAGCTTTGCAGACCAAGCTAGTGAGACTTATGGAGCGATAGTTTCCAGGATCCATTGAGGCATCACCTTTGTGGAGAGGGACCACTGTTGCTGTATGCCACTCTTTGGGTACATATCCTGTAGTAAGGCTGAGATTGAACAGTAGTTTTAGGTTTGGGTTTAGCTCTTCTTGGAGTTCATGAAGGACACAGCCCGGGACACTGTCTGGTCCCATTGATGCTGTGTTTCTTGCTTTGGAGAGGGCAGCTCTTACCTGAGCATCTGAGATGTCAGGGGGGCAGCACTCTGCTGGGATAGATATTAGCCCTTTTGGTGAGGAGGGGGGGGGAGTTTGCGCTGAACCTGTCAGCTAGGATGTTGGCAATGTCTGTGGGTTTGGTGTATTTTTTGTCATTTCAGACTAATTCTGAGCATATCTGGGAATTCCCACCCAGGTTCCTAACATAACTAAAGAAAGCCTTGTGATTATCCTTAGTGTCCTGTGCAATTTTTCTCTCGAAGCTGGCCTTAGACAATTTTATGAGTGCCCATAGATTTTTGCTAATACTGATCAGAGATGCCTTCCCTTTTTGTAATTTTGCTCTATCATATAGTAGATTCCTCCTTCTATTGTATAGTTTGTTTATGGCTGGGGTCCACCAGACAGGACGTCTGCCTTTGGAGGATTGGGTCTTGGTTTTATTTGGGATTGCATGATCCATGCATTCCTGAAGATGTTCATAGAATGCGTTTATAAAGGATTTTGTGATCTGGGCCATATTATCCACAGGCCCGGGGGCTTTGAAGGATTCCACCTCGGTTTTGAGGAGTGTGAAATTTGCTTTAGAGAAGTTTTTCACTGTGGTTTTCTGGGCATGGGGTGGGGTCGGGATGTGAATATCCAGTGAGATTAGTTTATGGTCTGATCTTACCAGTGAGGGATACACTTGTGGTCTGGAGCATAGAATCCCCATGTTGATGATGATCAGGTCCAGTATGTTTTCCCCTCTTGTGGGAGTGGTAACAAGTTGTTCCATAGCATCTGAGTTTATAAATTCTAGGAACCTTTTGGCTAGGGTGTTGGAGATAGAGTAATGCTCCCAGTCTATGGTTGGGTAGTTGAAGTCACCCAATATAATGTTGTTTGGAGAGACCTTCATATTTTCCAGTGTTCTCAGGAAGGCCGAGTGGGGTTCCTGGGTTTGGGAGGTTGGTCTGTAGCAGGCTATAAACTGGAAGGCAGTTTTACCCACTGTTAGTTGCACATGGACAGTCTCTGATGCTTTGTGCTGTGCCACCAACCTGGAGATGTGGGTATCTTTGACGAATATTGATACTCCCCCTCCTTTTGTGGTTCAGTCCAAGTTTTGGGGCCGACATTGTTTCAACCATATTTGCAATGAATATATAATATAATATAATATAATATAATATAATATAATATAATATAATATAATATAATGTAATATAGGTTTGCATGCATAAAGTCTTTGTCCTGTTCTCTTATTGGATGAAGGTGAGATGATTATGCAGTTGATTGTAATGTGCAATTGTTAAAGCTATGTGTTAAAAAAACTTTGTGTTTTTGTACTGATCTGTTAACTGTTGTTGAAAAGCTGGAGTTTTCTTTCTGTATGTCACTTGGGTTCCTTACAGCATTTTTATCTCAGTTTGGTTTGGCAGGCATTTCAAAGTAAAGATGTTGCCATTCATTCATCCTCTTGGACCTTGTCAGATACATGTTCAATGCATTATCTGTTAAAATAATTGTATCCTAATATATATTCATATTGTAGTTTGTTGCCACGATAATGTACTATATATGTTATGCTCATGCTGTACTGGGATACACTGTGGGTGCCATAATTTTAATGAGCACTGCATAATCAAAATATAACAGTTAAGATATGAAAAACACATGTCCTTTTATTGCTAATCTAAGAATATTTCTGTATGATTTTATATAGCATGGTCTGTAACTCATGTGCTTTGCAAATATATATATATATATATATTTATATATATATATATATATATATATATATATATATATATATATATATATATTAAACCTCGTTGGCACAACAAACTGCACAAGTGACTGATAAGCAAAACAAAATGGGTAATACAAAGAACTAGTACCTTTTTGAACTTGTACATGCCACTAGTGAACTTAAAAGCACTAACCAAAACGGATTTACTTTCAACAAGCTCATATAACACCAAACTAAAAGAGCACTAGTAACACCTTAAATAGTAATATAGGACTTTTCATTGTATATTATACATGTGATGACTGCACTGTATAAATATGCAGCATATGGAAAATGAGTTGTATATTATGATGCATCAGCCATGGGAGACATAGCAGTGTATCAGTAAGGTCATGATATATATGGAAATGTGTGTATAAGCAGGTATGAATGGAAAGGCACACATAAGTATTACTGTAAATGACACATATAAGAAAAATGCAAAAGGAAACTCCAAGTGGAGGGCATGTTGAGGGAGAGGCAGTGGCCTTACAATGATAAAGTGCCCCGTGTAACACTGGTATGCCATCTGAAGTATACCTGCGCATGGAATAATGGCAGACAACATTGTAATATTGTATAAAGAAAATAAATGATGTAGCCAAGAGTTCGTACAATGAGAATATTAATATATGGGTGGTGCATATCGAGTAGAAATGGCAAGTCAAATGAAGGCATCTGTAACAGCAAAGTACACCCACACAAAAATGCCAATATAGTACAAAAGAGAAAACCTGGACATATATATACACAGTGACACAACATATAGGAAGTTTAGACATGCTGTAGGTGGATTGGGCACTCTAAATTGGCCCTAGGTGTGAGTGCGTGCATGTGTGTGCCTTCTGTGGAAGGTTGGGCGCCGGGCTGGCAACTCGACACTGTAAAACTCCACTGCCAATCATGAGCAGACAGGTGATCCACTGTGGCAACCCCTAACTGGGAAAAGCCGAAAGAAGATCATGTCACTCAAAAAACAAGAGACAGCCTGTGAAATCAGACATGCCATACACCATTAACCAGTACAGTAGGTAGTGCTCAGTACAGTGGTCATCATTGCCACTAGGTTAGAATGCGACAGCAGGACATACATGGTGGTAACTGTCAGGGTTACACTAAAGTAGACAAGGGCATCCATGCTGATGGCTCACACCATGGTCCTAGCTAATGTTGCCATGTGCAGAAAAAATATGCCAGCCGTGCTGTACCATTGAGCTGGATGTGGTGACATTTCTATGTTGGGTCACACTATGGGTATAAGCAGTGTGTTGCAAGTAGTATAGCAGGTGTGAATATGGTGGCCAACAGCATATGTGCAGCACAGACATTGCTAATAAGAGCTATGTGTGAATAATGCGAGATGTGGTCTTCATCTCCCCACCAGAGGTAATCTGTTCATGAGTGTCAGGGCATATAGCACCTGGCTTGTAGTTTGACACTGCTCCAGCACTGCTGTGGCAAGACTTTCAGAAGAACATGCAACAAATATATTACTATCATTGTGTGCAGCCAAGGCTGTCGTAACCTCTCCATGCCTCTGCTTCTGATGTAGCTGGTGTCCTACAAAATTGTTAGCATGAGCAAGTGTATACAGGTCATTACCATGATGCTGCTGAAAATGCTCATGTTCATGTAATAGCAGGTATACAGCATCAGATACATGTCTGAGTATATCACATCCCTATGTGCCATCCAACAAATGTTAGTAGTCTGTTTAGTTCTGGGTCACAACTTGTCTCAGACTCACAAGGGACAGCAATGCAAATTCATCATCATGATCAATAGCTGACACCCCAACATCATCAGACTGGTCTGCTGAACTATCCTATTAGGAGTTATACTATGAACCACAGGACTGACCCCTCCACAGCATATCAACACTGATTCCAATGCAGTGTCCTGCGTGGCAGTGGCTGTATTGACTGAATGTGGCACATCTCCTCCTGCCTCAGGATCAGTAAATGAGCTTATGGAGGAGAAGTGAAGTGGATGTGATACAAAGAGAGAGCTATCACAGATCAGATACATACAAAGCAGGTGCACGGGGCAGAAGATATCTGAAAATAGTATGACACTTCACTAGCTTTGTGCAACTGGAATGGAGATATCAACTTACCTGGTCAGTGTGGCCATAGGTGGTTAAATGTCCCAAGAGAGCATTGAAATTCTGTATAAGGCATCAGAGATGGACATGATATTGACATTTTAAAAGGGGGTCTATATTATAACATCGAAATCTACAAAGATCGAATGTTACAATATCAAACCCTAAACACCGAAATTCACAAACATCGAACAGTCAGAATAGCGATTTTTTTTCCCAGGGAAAAAAATCGCTATTCCGAGAAACATACACACAACACAAACACACACAAAAAACAGCAATCCACACACATACACTTAAAATCCTACACCTAAACCTAAACTAAACTTTACATACACTACTAGCTATCCACTTACCTTAACCCAACCCTAACCCTAAGTTCCATCACTATCGCACACTCACCTCACCCGCGCCCTAACTCTAACTCACCTAACCTGCACCGTAACCTTAACCTACACAGAACCGCACACTTACCTGACCTGCGCCCTAACCTTAACTCACCTAACCCGCCCCCTAACCCTAACCTACACACAATCGCACACTTACCTGAACCTGACCCGTAACGTTCCAACATATTGAACGCTGAAAACAGAGAAGCCACAGCAACGGCCCACCAAATTCTTTCCCTGGGAAAGAATTCAGTGTCCTGCCCCTTCGCTGTTTTCAGCATTCGACAAAACTGGTTTGATATTATAACATTCAAACTTTATAAAATTCAATGTTATAATATAGACCCTTTTAAAAGTGCTTATACATGCATACATACTAGACATGACTTCTTCTGACTCAGTCCCCTGGGGTGTGAGCTGCAATGCCACTGTTGAGTAGAAACAAAAGTATGAAGCAGCCTGACATCATCTAGGTTTGGGTCTAGTAATACAATCAATCCCATCTGAATAGGCAGACACATACCTGAGGACCGCTGATGTGTGGTGGTATGTGAAGGTGTACAGAACATACATATGAAAAATAAAATACATGTACATATCAGGACAGATAAATTTAGTACACCTACTCACAGATCCTTGTCAGCAGTGTGAGATGTAGTACTGCTAAACATTATCTATTCTAGTTTGATGCAAGAAAATACATACAAACATAGGAAATGTACTGCAATCTCTCACATATATGTGTAATAGACGCACGTGCCACATATGTACTTACACCAAATCATTAACAGCTCTTGCCATACACATACACATTTGGCAGTATACAGCTGTAAATATAAGTTATGAGCCCAGGTCTGAGGGACTGTTCACATTCTTTTATAGTCATCACTCCCTACACCACCACTTCAACTCTGCTATAGCTGCGAATGTCACAACACCTACATTCAGCTCAGTAGTTCTACCAGAAGATCTAAATACAATGGACATATGGAACAGACATAAATACAATAGGTCATGTTGAGCAACAGACCTGTGTAATGATGTGAGTATCTATCTATCTATCTATCTATCTATCTATCTATCTATCTATCTATCTATCTATCTATCTATCTATCTGTGTACATATAAGGGTGTTTTGTGTATGACCAAACCACCCTACTATCCATTGTAAAACACCAAAATAATAAGTTCAATCATACGCAATAGTGAACAGAAACAAAAACAATAATATTGATAGAGGAAAACTATTTCCTCCCCCAAAAAAACACTCATAACATTAGTGTCAAATTTCTCTGAATAGTGGCAGTGTTACTGGAAGGTTTTCAAGGACATTAAGGTGTAGGGTTAGGGTAGGGAGAAGGGGTAGCATTAGGTTTAGGGTTTATAGCCATTACTAAAGAAGATGGGTGGGCTCCACTCAAACCGCACCACCTAAACACTAATTCACCCTAACTCACACACACACACACACACACACACACACACACACACACACACACACACACACACACACACACACACACAATAAACCCCCCAAAACCACTTACCTGTATTAATATTCCAAACCATTGACATATACAAGATTTGGCCATCCCTACCATTGACATTACATCATACTCTGTGTTTATCAGGCATATGTAGATTCGGTACAACACAAGGCAATACAATATAGAAAATACATATAAATATTTGTGTATATATATATATATATATATATATATATATATATATATATATATACATACACAATATATATATATCTATATATATATATATATATATATATATATATATATATATATATATATATAAATAGAATATATATATATTTATATATATATATATATATATATATATATATATATATATATATATATATGTGTGTGTGTGTGTGTGTGTTTGTGTGTGTGAATGCGTGCATGTGCGCACTTGCAGGTATATAACTTCATCAACTTCTCGGAAAGATGAAAGTCATATTGTCAAGATCATACGTTCAACTTTCTAAAAAGTCAAAAACAAGAAAAGTGGCAAAAGTCTATGTTTTGGCTGATTCACTTCAGAAGCTTGAAATATTGAAATCTCGAATTTCAGTATCTCGAGCCCAAGAAGCCGAATCCACATAAAGAAAACTAAAAAACTGCGAGGTTTTGAATTTCTCAGTTTTACTACAAACACACACACACACACACACACACACACACACACACACACACACACACACACACACACACACACACACACACACACACACACACACACACACACACACACACACACCATCCTCCACACAAACTCACACAATCACTCTACTACATGAAATCAGGGGAGCAAGCCCCCCTGCACCCCCATGTGGGGGGCTGCACTTCCCCCACTTAAATATTCTCACTCCGAGGTGGCACTACATACAAACACACACAAAACACCACCACACAAGCTACATTCTCCTCACACACACACATCACAGCAACAAAACACACTAACACACACCACAGCTCCTACCCAAATCCCTTAACACACACACACTTACCTGAATACATGACCACAGCGGAAGTTTAGAAGCGTGAAATTCAAAACCTCCGGTTTTCGAGGTTTTGAATTTCACACTTCTAAACTTTTGCTGTTATGTGGATTCAGCTTCATGGGCTCGAGATACTGAAATTCATGATTTCCATATTTCGAGCTTCTGAAGGGAATCCATTTTGGCAGGGGGCAAACCCCTATGCACCCACCATCCACCTCGTGCAAATTATATATTTCAACTGCAAGCTTTCACTACAGTGGGGAAAAAGGTAAATTCCCAGATCTCCACTGTATCCTGATGTCCATACAAATACTTCAGTTACAATAGAAGTGGGTATATGAACAGATCTGTTGAATTGTAGCTTTTGTCTGCACATTTAATAAATAGGAATTATATTGTCTTGTTGTACAAATGTTTTAAACAAAATATTGAAACAACATTTTAATACAATTTGTTTAAATTTATTAATATATGTATAAAAAAGGATATTAACTTTGTGTGTGGATATTAACATACTGCAATACATCAACATTGGGGAATGTATGCCTTTAAAACTTTTGGCGCTCTTTTTGGGAATGGGGATATTTAAATGGATTTGTATGGAGTGTTGTATTCACTTGAAAAAGCCCTGCATTGAGTCAGGGTGAAAGCGCTTGTGTTTAAACTTGTTTATGAACTTTTAAAATTAAATCCTTTATTTTAGCTGATTTCAATGTGCCCGGACCATTTCTTTTGGTTTTAGTCATTGGTACTTCACGATCTGCATCTACTTTGTGGTCTGAGTTATATTTTTGATTTGGGCATGCTGTTATGGCAAATTTTGCAGATTGTGAGGAGAGAAGAGATATGCAGGGTCAATCGGACACAGCAGATGTTCGGCTTCAAGGGGAATAGGTGTTTTCTGTGGTATCCGGTTTGAGTGCCGAAATTCTGAGTTTGAAAATAGATTTTTCCTGCCTGATGGAGTTTTTGATTTCTACAAATGGTACGTTACCAAATCTCCAAACCACCTCCAAACACGAAGTTCACCAAACAAATGAAATCCGCTGTACTGTACAATTGAAGGGTTCTCCTCCACCTGACACAAATGTTCCACCACTCGATAGTAGATTGTATAGTTTATTATTAAAACAGCTCAAAAACGCAGCAACCAGCAGCAAACAACACCAAGTAAACTTCTTATTGTGTTACAAATGAACCATAAATAGATTGAGCGCGCTTTCGTCCATACCTATTGGACTTCATCAGAATCTAAGGGTTTCATGAAATGCAAACCTTAAATATACAACTGAGTACTTAACCAATTAACCAATAGTTGGTAATTGATTCAAATATGAGCTTTTAAAAGCATATTGCATGGTTAAAACAATATATTGCATGGTTAAAAGAATACAAAGTACAAAATTTGAGCTGTTTTAATAATAAACTATACAATCTACTATCGAGTGGTGGAACATTTGTGTCAGGTGGAGGAGAACCCTTCAATTGTACAGTACAGCGGATTTCATTTGTTCGGTGAAATGGTACGTTACACTGTGGGCAGGAGAATACAGCAACAACCAATCGGGATGAAGCAGGGTGACCAGGAGGATGTGAAATCATCACTGGTTCCCTCCATGGGTTTGCATCATCATTACAGGCTGGTTATGGAAGTCAGCTTCTTTTTTCAGGAACATTAAATGGAGATATGGATGAAGGAGTGGCAAGAGAGGACTTTACTTCATTTAATCAGAGGCCTACTCGAGCAGAAACGGGGATACCCAACGAGATGTTGCACACACACCGCAAGGTACTGTTAATTCTGGGGCAGCAGCCCACAATATACAAGCCAAAACAGTTGGTTATAATAATTTAAATAAATGGTTTAATTATTTCAAGAACCGAAAGTACATTTTTGGTTATAACATTGTGAATTGTGAAACAACAGTTAACAGAGAATATTCCATAGCCAAGTCATCCTTAAAGGAAGGAATTAGAGACCTTGAAAACAAACTGTTTAGAATTAAAAATGTTAACTTGGACATAGCCTATTTGGAAGAATGTTTAAAAAGACGAGTGGTGCCCCAAGGGCTACGTGTATGTAAATATCCTGAAGGGCTTTTTTATGACACTGATATGGTAAATGAATTTAATCAAGTATTTGACGAATGTGGTTTTAAAATAATGGCAGTTATGTTAAAATATTCTAAGAAAAAAGATGATGTGTTGATAGCAGATGCAGAAAAGTTAAATAGGGCTATTCAAAATGATTTATTATTCAACTTTTACAAAGATGTGTATGAGTACAGCTTTATACACATTGATTGAAAATGTGAAGATGTATTTAACAGAAAGCAAAAAAAGTTATTAAGAGATTTAAAATAGTATAGAGACAATAAGGCTTACATTTTTAAAGGAAGATTGAATAAGAACAAAAGGTATGAAACTACATATGGCAAAGGGAACAACTAAATAGACAATGAACATCAGGGGGATTTAAACACAGATAGAGGTGTAGGTGCAAGTGTGGCACAGCAAACTAATAACATCATGGACTCAGGTTTTGAGTTAAAGACCCTGAACCCACTGGACCTCAAAGTTGGTTTTGATTGCATTACGCATTCAACAGAGAGGAATGATGACAATGTAAGTGAACAGGATTTTTCTGCAGGCAAGGGGAAAGGCAAAAACAAAGGGAAGACCAAGAAGAAGGGGAAGATATAGTTATGGGAGCAGATGGTGTGACTATGTCCTATAATGGGTTTAAGATATTTAACCTAAGTAGAATATACATTAAATTAGAACATTTTGGTCTGTTTGAGAAGGATTTCAAATTTGTTCCATCAAAAGGTTTTGACATGTGTGATGCCCTTATAGAATTAAAACTTTTTG
This sequence comes from Protopterus annectens, assembly GCF_019279795.1. NCBI lineage: Eukaryota > Metazoa > Chordata > Ceratodontiformes > Protopteridae > Protopterus > Protopterus annectens. Next base: position 900,630,178 of record NC_056735.1, read on the forward strand.
TTAGGAAATTAAATTTTTCTTTAATATTTGACCAACAACTTACAAATAATGAAATTGCTTTTAGGCGGCCTAGTGTTTATAATCCACCTTTGCATCCAGCACTGCAAGTCTTTGAGGCTGTATGTGCATCAGACATTTATACATTAAATAATAACAAAAATAGAGGAACTAAATGGAGGTATAAACCAAATCTAACAGGGAGAAAGAAATCTTGGAAGAACTTATGACTGATAGGGAAATCCGTATTATGAGACCGAACAAAGTGGGAGGAATGGTTTTAGTTAATGCTATTGACTATTCTAGCAAAATCCTGGAGATGCTACATGATACTAGCATATATGTGCCAGTGTCTACCAATGAAATTAATATTGCATATAGAAAAGTAGATCTAGTTATAGAAGACTTAATTTTGGAAAATAGGCTTGACCAGAAGGTGGGGAAATATTATAAATTAAAAAATGCAGAATTGCATCTCTTTTTTATTATCCCTAAGATGCACAAGAGTACTGTTAACCCACCATATAGACCTATAGTCTCTGGTGAAGGATTGAAGACTTACCTCATTGCTACTTTTTAAAATCATTCTTTACAACATATAACAGAAGATTACCAGCATTCATTATAGGATTCCTGGGACTTCCTTCGAAGTTTGACACCAGATATATGTGAGGGGGAAACACTCTTTCTGACCATTGAAGTGGTCAATTTATTTTCATGTACTCTAACAGATGAAGGCTTAAAAATGTTTTACTCACTTCTAAGTGAAAAAAGCTCTTCACTTAAGATGGATGTTGATGTGTTAGTGGACCTTATGAGAATTGTACTGGAGAATAATTTTGTTTATCTTGAGGGGGAGACATTTAAACAAATTCAAGGCATAGCTATGGGGGCAGCATATGCCCCCATACACGCCAATTTGGTCCTTTTAAAGTGGGAAATGACACACTTATTTAACATCATATACTGGCAGTGCATTAGGTTATATCAATGCTATTTGGATGACATTTTTGTCATCTGGAAAGGACCTAGTGACCTCTTAACCAACTTTATAGAATATCTAAACTCCACTACTAGTTTTTTAAGGTTCACATACAAATTTGATCCCCTAGGGATAGACTACTTGGACATTAGGTTGGACAAAAGTAATGGACGGTTAAAATCTAGAATACACTGTAAAGAAACTTTTAGTAACTCATACCTCCCCTATAATAGTGCACACCCATTGAAGCAGAAAAAAGTATAATTAAAGGCCAGATGGTCAGAGCTGCAAGAATGACTTCAGAGAAAGAAGACTTTATAGAAGAAATACAGTTGATGTCCAGGTTTGTTAGAGCAAGGGGTCACCTGAAAAAGTTAATAGAAACAGTAGCCACAGAAATTATCGAAGGATGGAATAATAAATATATCCCCCTATTGGGAAACCAGCAACAATCTCCCATTGTTAAATTAAATGATAATAAACAACAATTTGGAAGAGCCTTAGTGATACAATATAGTAATATGTCTAGAGAAATAAAAAATCTGATAGAAAATATTTGGAAATTTTTAAAACATAATCAGGACATAGTACATAAAGTAGATGAAACTCCACATTTTGTTTTCAAAACAGGAACTAATAAATAAAACTGAGAAAAACAAAATAATATAGGGACAAGGAGATGTGGAAGGTGCAATTATTGTCATTGTATTATAGACAAGGAAAATGTGATGCTAAATAATGATATGAATAGTATTGTGACTTTCAGGAAGGGTAACTGTATGACCAGCGGTATTGTATACCTAGCTTTATGTAGAGACTGTTCCAGTTTCTATGTAGGAAAGTCAGAAAGGACATTAAGTAAGCGTATTTATGAGCACACTTACCAAATAAAGAAAAAAGTTTGAACAATGCACTTTATAAACACCTTCACATGGAACCAAGTCAAAAAGGCTTTTACTTTGGGATTTTAGAGTGAGTTTCTATGGCTCCTAGAGGGGGAGACTGGAAGAATTGGTTAATTTGCAGAGAGACATACTGGCAGATAAAATTAAATGCATCAAGCCACCCAGGTCTCAATGACCATATTTCAATAAAACCTTATTTAATTAAAAAACCTAGTAAGCTACAATAGAAGTGGGTATATGAATAAAACTGTTGAATTGTAGCTTTTGTCTGCACATTTAATAAATAGGAATTATATTGCCTTGTTGTACAAATGTTTTAAACAAAATATTGAAACATTTTAATACAATTTGTTTTAGTTTATTAATATATGTATAGTAAAGGATATTAACTTTGTTTCTGGATATTAACATACTACAATACATCAACATGGGGGAATGTATGCCTTTAAAACTTTTGGCACTCTTTTTGGGAATAGGGTATTTAAATGGATTTGCACGGAGTGTCGCATTCACTTGAAAAAGCCCTGCATTGAGTCAGGGTGAAAGCAATCGTGTTTAAACTTGTTTATGAACTTTTAAAATCAAATCCTTCATTTTAGCTGATTTCAGTGTGCCCAGATCATTTCATTCGGTTTTAGTCGTTGGTACTTCACGGTCTGCATCTACTTTGTGGTCTAAGATCATACATTCAACTTTCTAAAAGGTGGCAAAAGTCTACATTTTGGCAAGGGGCAAGCCCCTATGCAACCCCCACTTCCTGCAAATTATATATTTCAACTGCAAGCTTTCACTACAGTGGAGGAAAAAGGTAAATTCCCAGATCCCCACTGTATCCTGATGTCCATACAAATGCTTCAGCTTTTCATTATTATGGGAGATTTTAGTTTTAATGTCAGGAGAGGAAATAGTTTTCTTCTCTCAATATCATTGTATTCATTTTTTGAATAAAATGCCAATAAAAACCAACTGAACGAACCACTCTTGCAGTAAGAAATGGCTCCGTGCACTCCGTATCAACTAAACCAACAACTGTTACAATAACTTTAAATAACTGTAATGTTGGCGCTTTCATTTAACTCAATATTAAACTTCATCAGACATCTACAGTTCATTACATTCTCATTTATATACCAGCAGCTTTCACTTGACTGGTCCCCAACATATCCACCTACATTAACATCTTTAAAAACGCATTTCCATTATTAAAACACTATAGAATTCCATCCTACCAAATATTATAACAATTCCTAATATTACGATAATTAAATTTAAAACACTGCTTTACAAGGAAAAAGTTTTTTTTTTTAAAGTTGAATATTTACATTTCATTTCACAACTTATTCCTTTCTAAAGCTTTTAACTTAAGTATAGGTGTTATAGAACTACATTCATTTATGCCTGTCCAGCTATCAGCATACAATCTTATTTGCTGTAATAGTTCTTTCTTTTCCAAATATATATAACACCTATATTTAAGTTTAAATTTACTTATGGTAATAATGTTAGGAATGTAGGTGGGTATGTTGGGGACCAATCAAGTGAAAGCTGCTGGTATATAAATGAGAATGTAACAAACTGTGGATGTCTGATGAAGCTTAATATTGAGTTAAATGAAAGTGTTAACATTACAGTTATTAAAGTTATTTAAAATTATTGGAGCTATCGTTGGTTTATTTGATATGGAGTGCACGGAGCTATTTCTTAATGCCAGAGTGGTGTGTTCATTTTTGTTTTTGTTTTTGGTATTCTGAATGATCTAAAGTATTTTGTTGGTGTTATGCATTCTGTGTTATGGCCGTTCAGTCATACACAATACACCCATATAGGGTTCCTATCAGAAGAGCAGATGCTTAAATAAGTGAACGTTCTTATATTGAACTTTAAAACATGAAACCTGAAAATGTCAAAGGCACGGAACATCGATTTTTTTTCCCAGTGAAAAAAACTGATGGGCAGTTCTCCGGACTTTGCTGTTTTCTCCACTGTGGTGCAATCTTGGAGTTGGTATATTTAAGTTGGGGGGTGTGGGGTGTGAAGCCCCCACTTTATTTTGCCTGTACATTGTTTTATTTATTTTTTTTTGGATCAGCGAATTTTTTCCCTGGGAAAAAAATTGATCATCTGTTCCTTCAACATTATTTTAAGGTTTCGTGTTTTTAAGTTTGATAAAAGAGCATTCGCTATTTTTGGCATTCAATCTTGTGATATAGACACTATATATATATATATATATATATATATATATATATATATATATATATATATATATATATATATTATATATATATATATATATTATATATATATATATATATATATATATATATATATATATATGCACAAAAAGGGGAGAGGAATACAGTGCATTAGCTAAACATACTATATCTATGGGGAATGAACACACATTCTTATTCCAAGTACATCATGTACAATATGCCAATGAAAGACTTGGTGATTTAGTAAATGACACAGAACTAACAGAACTGAAATGGATTTTTAGGCTCGGAGCCCATAGAGGGTATGGGCAGAATCATACACTATCCCTCTTACATGTCTTAAGAAATAAGAATATTAAGAAATGAGTTTACATGGCATAGGTTTTATGAAAACTTTTTATAATTATATGTTTTAGCATGTTATTGAACCTGTATTTTATGTTAAATTGATTCATTATATGAATGAACAATGGTTTTAAATATGTATGTACCTTTAAATATTTTGGAGGGAAACTGGTTTGTGTTGATTGGGTATGGTATAAAAACATGTAGTCTTTTATTAAGTGTTATGATGTGTGTGAGGAAGTAATTTTTTTATGAAAGCTAAACTGTAAATATGTTGAACCAGGCTGAAAAACCAAACCAGCTGCAAAAGAGACACTTCCAAATGGTTCTTTTTAGCGCTTTCATCCACATTTATTGTCGTGAACTTCTTCAGAATAAATTACATCAATTCAGTATTTCTTAAATAGTATTCTCACAGGAAATGATGTCATTAATATATAAACAGTATAGTATTTATCTTACTTGTTGTTATTTTCAAATTTTATGCAAACATTGTACAAAAATATGTCTCAGATCTCAATATCATAAATCATAAATACTTGTAGACCTTAATTACAAAATTAAGTACTGATGTATCTTTGTCTTTCTATCTATACATTAGAAAACATTTTAAATTAATTACTTTGTTTAGCCCTGGTGTCGTGTCAGCTCCAAATACCAGCTGCCACAAAGTTTCTCTACATTCCAGAATGTTGTTAAGATCCCCTGCCATTAATCCTTTCTTTACTACATCTAAAATGAAAAATTCAAACTTTTTAAAATCTCTACATGTCATAGCATGTCTCGCCAGGGCATTATTTTTGTCTTTCTTTTTTATAGCCAAAGTATGTTCATATACCCTGCGTTTTAGAGTTCTTTTGGTTTTTCCTATGTAATAATTTTTACATGTTATGCATGTGGCCAGGTATACTACAAATTCACTATTACAGTTAGAATATTCCCTAGCCCAAAAAGTATGATTTAAATGTTGTACTGTGTAACTACTTCTAAAACGTAAGTTTTTGACATAATCACATTATAAGGATACAGGCTGAGATGGGCACTGTCATTATATTCAATACAGAAAGCCAGGGGAGCATCACGTAACATTCTGCACTGTCACTCAGCAGCTGCAAATGACACTTAAATACCACCCTGTAGACAGTCTCATAATCTGTCAGTGCCCACATACTGCAGTACATGCTAACAGGTAGACATACAGTCCTGTCAGATATGGTCATAATTTGGAAGTATGCACAGCAGAATGGTGATGGGTGGAAATGTGTCATTACACCTGCATATGGTAGGAAGCCAACCTGTGCCATTTATCTCAAAACATATGTGTATACTGACAAATTATCTATCTAATCTTTGTGAATTTTGACATAAAATTATACATCCAGGACATTATGATAGTTTCTGACCATAAATAGGTCCAGTTTGTGAATGTAGACACACAAGCAGTCCACCTATTAAAAGCTTGCCTTTTGCAAGTGCACAGTGAGGCAAGTTTTCTTAACAGTATGAGGACCTCAGTGCACACAGTTATTAAATACTATTTGATCCATACATAATCAACTTCACTGGCATAGAATGTTTTGAAATTGCATCCTTGGACTTCCCTGTAAGCTCTTCAATCTTGGCACATTAACCAATAATTTAGAATGTTTATAGTGCTCAGTGCAAATACCCAGTTGTTGCCAGTATATGCCTTTATGTACAGCACATGCTTGACATCCATGAACATGTTGATGTCAACCTCATTGTGCTAATTTTAAAATGTGTCATTGCTTCATTTCCAGAACATTGCTTTTCTACCTGAGAACCGAGTTGTGACAAAAGGAGGTACTGCCAGCACAGCTAGCTGGAGTTTTGTAAATAATTGTATGTCATTTGTGAATATCAAATGAATTTGTACAAGATGCTGGTGTTACAAATATATTAGAACTTTATGTCATATAAGACGCTTGTGTTAGAAATGTATTAGAACTGTATGTCATGTGTATATCAAGCTGCTTTGTACAGGTGTTTGTGTTGAAAAGGTATTTGTAAAGGGCTTATGCTTAAAATCTATCCACAGTGTGCCCTACTGGAAGAGAACAGAAATGTACATGCACTATTGCAACTGTTTGTGTATGTTAACAGAGGAAACTGGAGGGTTAACCTCAGTCCAGGATTTAGAAAAATATTTGTAATTAAATTACTTTATAAGCTAGCCCATAAGGTGGCTAACTCTCAGGTGTCAATGCAGCTAGATACACACATTCTGTACTAGGAAGCTTTCAGTATTGTCTTTAGGTTGAACTAATTGCTACTCTGAAAGCATGAAGGACTACAGTTGTTTATAACTTCCAGCATCTGTCAAAAATCTGAGCAAAAGCCCTTGTATGAGCATTTTTAAAGGTGGATGCTAAATACTGCCAAATTCAGCAGTGGGGGATTTGCCTGGGAACTATAAGTCTGATGACCAAAAATAATGTCATTCTGCAAGTTATCCTGGCAGTAATGTTTTAGATATTATTTTGAGAAGTCTCTTAGTGACAGAGAGCATTCTGCATTATGTCTTGGACCTGACAACAACAAGAACGATTTACCACATTCGCCTTGCTCTATAGTAAGTAAATTTCTAAGGAACAGTATAATTCTTTTAGAATCAGTCAGGAATATAATGAAGCTTAGTTTAGATGTTTTTCTTTGTTTGAGCCTGTAGTACAATGTTATTTTAAATATTTCCTGTGGCTTTGAACTCTGATGTCACTGTGAATATATATTTAGTATTGTCTTGTCCTTTTGTATTTATTATTAAATATATTTAAACCTTTCATTGTGGCTGATCTTTGTAGAGATATTTAAGTTTTGAGAGTACTTGTATATTTATTTGGTGACACTGTGTGGGTCACTCCAAATAGCCTTGGTCTTGGTCAAACTACTAGTTGTATTAATATTAATATTACACAGTAAAAGTCTTTGTTAAGGGCTTTAAAGCAGCTGTTGAACAGTGACTGATGGCATTGGAAACCATCTTATAGTCTGGGCAGAAGGGGGCATAGCTAGTAAACCTGTGCCAGCCTTTTCCAGGTGTGTGTGTGTGTGTGTGTGTGTGTGTGTGTGTGTGTGTGTGTGTGTGTGTGTGTGTGTGTGTGTGTATACGTGTGTGCGTGTGTGTGTGTGTGTGTGTGTGTGTGTGTGTGTGTGTGTGTGTGTGTGTGTGTGTGTGTGTGTGTATACGTGTGTGCATGTGTGTGTGAGTGAGTGTGTGTGTGTGTGTGTGTGTGTGTGTGTGTGTGTGTGTGTGTGTGTGTGTGTGTGTGTGTGTGTGTGTGTGTTTTTGTGTAAATCAAACCTCAAGGATTGTGTGTTTCAGCTATTTGGGCAGGGACATGAAACATTGGTTGGACAGAGAGGGTGCTGGACATCTTGGCTTAGTCACTCAGCTGAGATTTCAACTCCATAGCTGTGCCAGTGGGGAGTCTTACTGGGGATCTGGAGAAAGAGTGAGAAACCAGACTTGTACTGACTGTGGTCTCTGTGTGCTGTTAAGAGAGCTGCATCTGAAAATAGTGTGTATGTACCTGTTATCCACTAAGTGAACTTCCCCCCACAGGTGCCAGTGGTGAGGACTGAGGCTCCTTGATTACTGGCCCAGTGGAGGGTCATCACATGAGTAGTACCTCAATAAGCATTTTTCTAAAGGCATTCTACAACTTCTTATCAACAGCTTTGAAGATAATGTCAAAGAAGTGGAGGCTGCAGTGTATCTGAGCACCCAAATGAACTGATGAGAAGATGATGCAGCTGCTGGCCATGTTCGTCCAACATGATACTAGGATCAGACTTGCCAGAAGAACTTTGCCACGATTGACATTTGGAACTAGAATGCCAAGGAGATTTGCAGATATACCAGGATCTTCAAGGTTAAACCCCAGGTCCACTACTGTTATGTTGACCTCCATCATAGGGAGAAGGAGTGACTCCTGGAGAGGATCATCAATGTCTGCAGGCTGCCCCCAGATCCCTATAGTAAGTGAAATATTACACACACTAATAGCTTCACCATTTACTTTGCAGGTATTAAAATGGGACTAAGGGGATTGTGTATTATTGATATTTGCTTCTACAGTATATCTTTTACAGTCAGGTGAAGTTAATGATGTCTACAGAGTAGTCAGTTGTGGAGCAAACATGCTTATAATGCTACAACTGTATTTGTAGTATCCAGGTTTTTGGATGTGTTACCATCAGTAGTTTTTATATACTGTACAAGCTTCATTAATACAATTTTATCGAATATATGAGTGCACATCTGCAGTTATTCAGACTTGAACAAAAGCTTAGTTTTAAGTATGCATTATTTTATTGCATAATAATCCTGCACCTGTCAGTGCATGCCTGTCTTACTGCTTTAACCTTGATATGTAAGACAAACAGAACCAAAAACTGTTCCCAGAATAAACCACGATCCACGAAAATGTCACAAAGAACTTCTTTAATTAACGTGCAAAACAGAGGTTGAACGCTTTCATCTACCCAACGTAGATTTCATTAGAACACTAAATGAATCAAAACTTGTCTCTTAAATACTTTTAAATACCCGCCTAAAACATCACCTGACCAATTAAACCACATTTCAATTAATGAAGCCCAACTGAACAACTTTAAAAATATTGTCAATAATACTATAAATTAAAAAGTGCCTAAAACAGCCTCAAAATTCAATCATATACTAAAAATTCTCTGTCTGTTAGAATAAGAATCATAACCCCAACTCTAATAATACATGCTAGATAAATATTTCATAGGAAATAATGTAATAAATGCATAAAATGCATGTGAAAAAACAATATCAAAAATATGATACAAATCTAACAAATAATACAAATTACATAACAATTGCAGTGTAAAATTATAAACTGCCACGATTATATTATGCATTTCTAAAAAATGTAACTATTTATATTAAAAAATAATAAAAATAAAAATGTTTTACAGACCTACAGCATACCTACAGCATAATTAATTTCTTATTAGGGGCTTGGTAGGAATATAGTCATTAATGCCTGGTGGACTTGCCGCATTTAACTTAATCTGCCATTTGATCTCTTTTTCCCCCAAAATTGCCTTAATGTTACCTCCCCTGGGGTTGTTCTTTACTACTTCAAGAATGGCAAATTTGAAGGAATCACAACCTGCACTGCCAACTAAGTGTCTATATAATGCATTGTTCATGTCCTTCTTTTTTATACAATATAGATGATCATAAATTCTATTACGTAATTTCCTGTCCGTTTTTCCAACATAAAAACTTGGACAGGACATGCACTTTCCTATATAAACAACATGTTGGGTCTGGCAGTTTCCCTTACAAAAGTAAATCCTACTTCTAATATTATTCTCCAAACTAATACTCTCCACTTGTAAAATGGAAGAGCACTGATTGCAATGTCCACACTGCTTGGTCCCTATCCTATGGATATTCCGGAAATTGTCACTATGATTGGACCTAATATCAATCATCTTTTTGAAATTCATCCCTGTTTTATAAACATAGGTAGGTCTCTCACCCACTCTATCACAAATTCCTTCATCACTAGTAAGAATATTCCAATTACTATCTATAATCTTCCTCACATCCCCTACATGTTGTCCAAATTGTATTATACATGACCTATGTTATCCATCTTC